>NC_084998.1:5338706-5638706 GCF_963854185.1 Sardina pilchardus
GGTCTGTTGTCGCTCCATACAACAGGAAAGCACCGAAGAGTCCTATACGCGTGTGTGACAGCCCTCTGTGGTCTACAGAGGTGGCACTCAGTGGCAAGCCTGACACCTCCTCACCACACCAGGCAAGTGAGATCAAAACATGCACTGGAAGTCAGACATGACTACAATATTCTATGTTTTCTTCCCTGATGTTCAGGCTTCATTTAAACATCGCCTTATTGTGTGCTTGCCTCTAAGGGGTTTGAACAATGTGTGTACAGTATGTGTGGTCCCTTATTTTATAGAGATGTTTAATGTACCAATGTTTTTAATCTTTCAATTAGGAGACACTAAAGACACTTACCATTGTTTTTTTGTGATGTTCTCTGCCCAGGGCCTACAAGAGTCATACAAATGTTAAGATCTGTTAACTGTGTACTACACCAGATAAACAAACAAACTAAACAAACAAACAGATACAGAATAAACAAGGAGGGATGAGAGGCCAAATCCAAATAGAGGGAGAAAGAGAGGGAAAACAGAGAGATAGAGAGAGAGAGAGAGAGAGAGAGAGAGAGAGAAGGGGGTCCTACATACAAGGCATTTGAGTATGCATAATGCACCAGAACACATCTCTGAGATACAAATTATAATCTTTTAACCCTTTTCTTCCTAAAACGCATAAACTCCTTTAAAAGGGGCCCTCCACTTCGCTGTCAGCTCTAAGTATCTCAGTATCAGGATGAGTTTCTCGTGTGTCGGCCCACAGCTGTAGCCTGATGGCATAGCGTCGCACTGAGGACCTCCTGACACCAAACACCACTGCACCCACAGATGTGTCAATTTGCCACTGAAGACTAGTCAACCATAGAGTCGCAGATTCGCCACCGAACAGTATGTTTCACCCGCACGTGACTAAGTACATGACGACGTGTGGCAGTACAGTAGGTGGGGGAGAGAGGCTTCATTTACCTCGACGTCTTTCAGGGCCTGCACCTGAACCCCGCACCTCTCGCCCTTCTCCATCAGCTGGGACTCGAAGGAGTCCATGAGCACTATCCTCTTCAGGCCGGGCGTCGCCTGGCTCTCCACGTTACCCAGAAGCACCTTGGCCTTCTCTGGCTTGTCACAGATCACCGTGGCGATCTCCGCTGTTGAGAAAGAGACAGTAGATTCAAACACAGCTCACTCGTTTACCGTTTACATTCACGTGTATGGCTGCACGCACACGCACACGCACACGCACACGCACACGCACACGCACACGCACACACACACACACACACACACACACACACACACACACACACACGTCTACAAACAAGCTGGGTAGAGCTTACATAATTCACTGTATGAAACGGACAGCAGTGTGACTATGAGAGTCTCACCTCTGTTGATGATGTACCGAATAGCATCAGCGCCCAACGTGTCGTACAGGGGCACCACTACCATGGAGTATGTATAGCAGGCTAGCTCAGAGATGATCCACTGACAGAGACAGAGGGGCAGAAATGCACGCATTTGATACATTTTACAAGTTAAGACAAGATAAGATAGCAAATACTACATTCATCTCAAAAGGAATTGGAGTGTCCCAACAGCATTTAGATTTAGTCCGTTAGTAGACACTTTTTCCAAAGTGACTTACGTATGCTATTTACATTACAAGGGTATAAGTTTAGCAACTCTGCCTTGCTCAAGGGCACAACCGTGGAAGTTGGGAATTGAACCCACAACTTGTCTTGCTACTGCATACTAGCCCAGCTCGTTAACCATTACTGTATGCTACCGCCACCCACCGCACTGCTCAGCAATTGTAAAAACAAAAATAGATAAATAAAATCAAATAGTGAGATAAAAGTCAGTCTGTCATTGTAGTAAATAAGGGCGGAGCTTTAGGGCTTTGACGGCCATGAGTCAAATGACCTTCTGCGTGTCAGCAAAACAATGCTCTTGTCACTTCCATGAACATATAAGGGATGATGGCTACATGAGATAAGATCAACATGTGGGATCTCTCCACCAGACCACTGCTTACTGTACAGTAATTTCCTGTGTATAAGCCGCAGTGTGTATAAGCTGCAGGGCAGGTGTTTTATGCAAGTTAAAAGAAACAAAACCACATTAATATGCCATATTAACTGGCCCTGTGTATTAACCTCATAGCTGAAGAAATAGTGCCAAATCAATGAATAAGCCGTGGCTAATAGTTGGGAGATGACGGTACCCTTTGCCCCTTGAGGTCTCACCTCTGGTCTGTTTTGTGCGAAGACGCCGATGAGCTGCTCGGGGCCCGCTTTGCATCCCTGCTCCAGTAGACCGGAGCCCAGGTGCTCAGCACGGGCTATTACCTGCACACGACAAACACAAGTGCTGACCATACGAAAAACACCACACCGCGCCCAGTGGTTCACACGCACACCCAGGATCCTGTAATGGTGTTGGTTTTCCACATCGTAACACTAACATTAAAGTCAATGTCGGGTTTATTTGTGTGTCACGTGGTCACACATACAGTACATTCTAGTTTTGTGCTTTCCTGAAGCATAAATGCTTTCGTGTCAGCAGTTAAAAAGCTGAACTAAAAATAGTCAAAACAATCACAAAATGAGGAACTAGCACATGAGGAGATTCCTCTTCGATGTGAGAGCGCAACCCTTTAGATCAGCATTATTTAGCAGTGCACACTACTTTGCGGCTGTAGGAGGGGAAGCAATCATTGCTCGGCTGTGTGAAACTATTAATGGTATTAAAAAAAAAAACGGTATCAAATCATCTGAATGAAACCTTTCAGCACAATAACCCATCTCCAGTCTGACTCAAGTCATTTCACTAGATAGAATCCAAAAAGTTGTAACTGTTTAACATGTCTGTTTTGAGATCCAAGTGGTATTTATAATGCAGATAAAGAACTAAGCTACTTTCAGATGCTTGTTGTCAATAAATATCTTAGTAAGTGTTTCTTTCTTAACAATGTTGCTTCAAAAACAGACTGTATCATAGAAGATACAGTACAATACCATTTCAAAGCATCTCAGACAAATGCTATGACAGTACTCATGCTTACCTCTTTATAGGAGAGCCACTTATAGGGCTGATTGGGTAACCGTGATCCCAAACAGGGTCCATCACCTAAATGAATAAATATGGAGATAAATAATACTATATAAGTAAATAAATAATAAATAAATAAGTATTACTATTGATGTTATTAATATAACATCAATTAATCAATGTGGTGGGTGGCTATGGCAAAGAAACAGCTGAATAAAGACACAACTTTGTGGCCAGGCAAGACAGCACTTCCACAGGATATCCTGAGCTCACCTCAGATCATTGTTAGAGAAAACCAAAGCCAGATCTCTTTCCTCCCCACAGCTAGCGCGGGCTGTGCGGGCACTTACCGGCTATGTGGAGCCCCCTCCTGAACACCTCGTACATGGTCTTTGCATCCTCGTGGTAGTGCGACAGTAGTTTTTCACTGTCTCCCAGCATGGATCTGTGGGACCCATCCTGCAACTAAACCACAACCAGGAAGCAGGGGATTAACTTCACAACACGTCTATACTTACACAACACAACACAGATCAAATCTGTGTCCATCAACACATTTGTGTTACATTAGTGTGTGCTTAAGAAAGCCAGAAGCCATGGGAAAGACTCATTCGATTTGTGCATTGTTTGTGTGTATGACAGCAGTAATAAGTGCAATACAGTAGTTATTAATATAACAGCGTTACATAGTGGCGAGAACAGAACTTGAAGAGGGGTGACAATAATAACAATGGAGGCTATGTATGTATCGAGCAGTTCATGGCCACTGTAACCTCTGTGGTTAAACAACTGCAGCGGATATCATGTGCAGAGCAGCCGTTACATCAGATTGAGAGCGATACAGATCACGGCTGACCAGAATGGATCTGCTCTAGATCTGACGCTCAGCAGCCTGAGAGACAGACAGACAGATAGCACTGGGGAAGGCAACACAGCCAACTATTATGTAAAGCAAGTTCCTGTTAACTCTACAGAGTCAACGGGGGACAGACACTGCAGGAGGACCAATGTCCTTATCTGACCGTCACACAAGACAGCCGTCCTAAGCCCGCCCGTAGATTTGAAGTCTTTTCACCTGTTCATTAAATGTTAGCGGCTGGCTGTCTTCAGCAGCTGGGTGTGCTACTCCACTCGTTCTCTACCACCTCGGCTTATGGCGGCAGAGGCAATATCCAAATCACGGCACTGCGCTTTGCATACCTTTTGCAAGGGTGACACTACACAATGACTCAGTCAGCTCCTATCTACCTTAGAGCTCCATATGTTCAGTCACTGGTTTAACTGGTGTTACCATGGGAATTAAGTGATTGATAACACAAACGCTCTTACTCTAACGGCTATATACTGTACAAGAAATGCCTGTTGGGAGAAGACTCTTTTCTATAGGCCTATGTATAAATAATAAATATTCACTTATGCTTATGCTTCTGTTCCACGGTCCAAACTTGTAGAGACCACTCTGTTTGAACTTCCCCCTGTTCCGTCTCTCTCTCGTGTGGATAGGTTTTATAGTCCACTATGCTGTTTGTGCGTTACATGCAGAGGCGGACATCTCGGGTCCAGAAGGTAAAAGTCCTGCCATATATTCTACCTGTGCACTTAACACAGGTGATAAAACAAATTATCTGAACTACCTGGCTGCTAATTAGGATGACTTTGGATAACGCAGGCTGGTTTACTAAATGGTTGGATCAAATACTTGGCAGGACTGTCACTTTCTGAACTCGGGATATCCACCTCTGGCTACGTGAGGCTTCTTTTGCTCATAATAATTCTGCTGTTTTTCTTCTTCTATCTGTTGATGCACAAATGTGTTTGTGTTTTTTATTATGCTCGGGATCTTCCGTCATCTCGGCAGGTTTAGCACAACACTAGTGGACTCTTCTTAGACTCATGACTGGGTTTAGGGCTCACCTGCTCCGACTGATGTCGGAGATCACATGGTGGTTTGATGGCCCGTGGGCGGGTGGCCAGCCAATAGGCCAACACGGCCGTCAGTGCCCCCAAGCCGACCAGCGTGGAGGTGGGCAGCGATCGGAAGAACTGGCTGAGGTCATCCAGCTCTGGCAACCGCAGACTACGCAAAAGATCCTGAGCCTGCATCCTTTCCATCAGAGTGGAACTGAGCTCTAGTAGAGAGAGAGAGAGAGAGAGAGAGAGAGAGAGAGAGAGAGAGAGAGAGAATGGAATTTCACACATTCATTCAACACACACTGAGAAAGTTCACAAAGAAACTGCTGTGGTGGACTTTAATTATGACTCTCTCTCTCTCTCTCTCACACACACACACACACACACACACACACACACACACACACACACACACGGACACACATACTGTACGTGCCTGAGAACACATCTGTTATACATGTTTAAACAGCAATATGCTTCAAGTCATATTCTTAGTAGCAATCTCTTGCTTCCCCTGAGACATGAGTCATACATTAGCCCATCACACTGTAGACACAATCAGAAACCTGGGTGGGCTGACGAGACTTCCTAAACTCACACTTGTGATTTGTGGGAGCTAACGTGAAGTTTACTCATCGGGACAACCCCTCTAGACTGACACTTCATTCAATCATCCATTCTCTCTGCTTCAAGGCTTTAGGTAGACAACTGAAAGTTTGTGATTTAGGACGTTGATGTGATTTATCAAAATATGTAATGCATTATGCCGACTGTAAAAATGTTTGATAACTACTGAGACGAATATCAAACCACCTTCTCATAGCATAACAGTGACCTGACACTAGAAGTACACAACAAAAAGGAATAATCCTTACTTTCAGTCGCTTAGTTTTACAAAGTAAAATAACAGCATGTAACTCCGTAGCTGCTATATATTAGTAATCACCAAATATATATGTATAGCATAAATATAGCATCACATAATTGTAATAACACTATAGTAAAGTGGTCTCAACAAATCATTACACCTCTGTAATAACACATTTAAAAACACCATAATACTAAAAGCCTACAGTATAACAGAAACTACTAATGAACAGTAACTATTTCTGTTTCAATGTCGAGAAGAAAGTATGACCATCAACCCAGATGTGAAAAAATGACAGATGTGTCAAAAATGAAAGGAGAACCAGGAAATGTATGCATGATGATATGTCATTAGTTGGTGATTATTAGTGATTTTTGTAAAATAGAGTCCTTACATTTCTAAAAAGACTAGCCTACTTCTGATGCTCCACCTCAGAAATAGATATGACGACTGTGCCCTTAAACTATACTGTAGTTTACAAAGAACAACCAGTAACACATAGATTTGTTATTCAGTGTGTAGATCTATCTGGGAATGTTAGGAATCCCCTCTGTTCTGATATGATAATGTACCCTTGGCTTTACATGAACAGTTTCTTGCTTTGTCAGCTCATGAATAATTAATTGTAATGACCATAAAATAGCTGACAATGTTTTGAAGCACTTATTTAAGTGGTGATGGTACGACCAGCAGCCTCTTTAAATAGCACATTCAAGATTCCACAGACAAAAAATGCTTACACATTTTGATTCTGTCCTAACATAGTACCAAATACTAATTCAAAACCTATACCTATTCCTCTACGATGAATGAGAAAATGCCTAGATCCCTAAAAAAGATGTACAAAATATATTGATCTATCAATAAATAAATACAATGTGAACTCATATTCATTCCTGTAGTTTTTAGTAGTTTTCACTTCTCTAAATGTATACTGGTCCCACATCGGAGACCATCAGCCGAAGGAAGGAAGTACTGTAACAGTCAGGCTACCCATCTTTACTGTGCATTATGGAATCATCTGCCAAACCTCCTTGATTACAGCAGATAGACTTGCACGGCACGGAGTCAATGAGGCTTTGATTCAAATCTCTGTCACAGTCACAATGTGACATGTGTTGAGCAGATCGAGCCATGCGTCTGAGGAACACAGCCCCCTCTGTTTGTGAATGAGAAGGATGGGTTACCTTTGGCTTAGAGTGTCAAGGGGAAAGCGTCTCTCATGCACTTGTGCCTGGGTCCCACCCCCTCTACCCATCTGCACAGCGTCACGAACAATTAGGCTCCTTGGCCCAGGGATTATGGACTATTAGCACAGAGACGAATGAACGAGAGTAACCCCCACACACTGCCCTTGATATTTAAAGTCGCTCGCTCTCGCTCTCACACACTCTCTCTCTCTCTCTAGGCTGCTCCGATTTTTCATAAAAGCATACAAACTAAAGACTAAACGTGCATTTATTTATTTTTTTGGTTTCAGATGTCCATGCAGAGTGCCATTTGTAGCAGATATTAATGCAAATGATAATTTTGGCACTGTGAAAAGATATAAAAGTGCTACTAATGGCCAACGTCAGCTAAAGCTGCTAGCTAGCAGTTTGGTCTTTACTACAAAAAAAATTCCAAAAGCAAAGCAATTGCCGGTAAAAGACTTACAAGCATGAGAGAGAGAGTCAGTGTCAGTGTGCCGAGGGTGTCTGGGGCTGGGTGGATCTAAAGTTGCCCTCGGGGAAACCTGTCACTACCCCTCACCTCTGGAAGCTTACATGCATAGAGCTGAGGAGAGGAAAACGCGCAAGCTCAGTGTGTGCTCAGCAGGCCACCGTATCACACCACCCTCAGCAGATGCTCCAGCCATGCTCCATCCCCAACCCCCCTCCCTTCTCCTCTCTCCTCCTCCCTCCCCATCCCCCACCCCCTCCTTAAACCATGGTGCTTCCTTTCCTTGGATGTATGATACTGTACACAGTGTCTCGGCTTACGTACACACCTTTACTCACACCTTTGCACACACATACACACACACATGCACACTCACACATAGAGGCTTGGATGCAAAAGCTGACAGATGATTATACATATATGCAGAGGTAATTTACAAGATGGGGCAGCAAAAATGCAATAACTCTTCTCACACATATTTGGCACTACTGATGAGCATAAATTCGTATGCTTCTGTTATTTCATAAATGGACCAGGAGCATGCACACATTGATCATTAGTGGATTCAGCAGTGGATCTTATTGAGCAAGAAATGTAATGTCATACTTTGCCATGTACTTTGAACTATGCAATCCAAATATATTGATTTGTGGTCCAGTTGTAGACCTTATATGGTGATCCTTATCCACAGGAAATGATACCTACCAACTGAGGGGTATTTAATATTTAGAATACTGTGTTTTAGCAGTCACAGGTGGAATGATTACTTCAAAAACAAACCATTTCACTTAACCTCGGCGTTCTGCTGTCTCATTTCCTATGGTACACTCGATGTCTATAAATCGGAGTAAAATTAAGATGAAGCTGCCCTCACCTCGCGTCAGCCTCGGGTCTTAATTATTGACAGTGGAAAAAAGAGAACAGGTTTGCCTCTTTGTCCCTTGATAAGGCCCAATTGCTTCATAATAGATGAACCAGTCTGACATATGCCAGCGTAAGGCTAGGCTACAATGTCAGCTGAAAATGCCGAGGCTGCCATTCATTCTGGCCATGGACTACGTCGGGATTCGTTATCAGATCCCAGAACTACTATTTCATCACAGTACGTATTTTCCACAAACAACACGCGATATATATTATCAGATAACTCCAAACATAATTCTATGGCATGCTGTAGGCTAAGATAGGTTTGCGTTTTCCCCTGGATTCAACCGCACCGGCCGCAGTATTTCAGGACCCCTCTCCAATGGACAGCTCCACCAATCAGGGATAGACATTCTATTTCGTTCGGCTGCACGTCACAGAAACAATGTCGGAGATAGATTAGCTTCAACCATGTCCTTGCATATGCCGGCATGAGCCTCGCAAGAACAGTTTTAGCATCATCTTTTCAGATGTTCTAAATAACAATGTGTTACATGCAGTCACCACCACGTAAGTGCAATAACCCCAAAAGCACTTAATGGCACGGTGCATTTGTAGCCTATGTGACGACGCAGCTTATAAGAGGCTTAGTGAATTGGCTAACCTGACTTCAGAACTGTGAATGCATCCGAATCCGGTAAACAAGAAATCGAATGAATTAAATGCCGTGATAGCCACAACATTTCCTGATCATCTGACTATACTGAACTGAACCCAACGTAGTCCAGTCCTCAGAGAAATCAGGTTCATTTCGAGGCATGGCAAATCTCGTGGTAGATGTGCCTCCATAATTCCAGGCCTGTAGCCTAGTCTAGTCTAATAAGTAGATACCATAGCCTATTCTTGTACCATGATGACACTTGTGATAACATATAATCCCCACTTAATAAGTGAAAGTGGATGATTAATTGCAGAACCACCTCGTGTTGCTAGGAAGGCGATTCGACTAACCTTCTAAAGCCGCGGTGTCGTGTCGCCAAAAAGGGAAACCTACGGGAGGGGAAATGAATAGCCTACTCACCAATGTCACATTGTCAAGGTTATCCATGTTAAGCTGATAAAAAGCCAAATAAGGAAATTCCTGTCATTTGAGATGAATAATCGAGAAGCTTAGGTGTTGTAAACGTATGGCCTGAGCTACCCTACGCAATGATGGGTTACAGCCTCCCATAAACGGACTGGGCGTGCAGCACATTGCCCGTGTTTCTGATGAAATAATGCCGGACTCACCTAGTATAATCCAAATAGACCCAGAAACCAGAACAAATGCAAGCATCTCTCTCTCATTGGGTCTGCT
This sequence comes from Sardina pilchardus, assembly GCF_963854185.1. Lineage (NCBI taxonomy): Eukaryota > Metazoa > Chordata > Actinopteri > Clupeiformes > Clupeidae > Sardina > Sardina pilchardus. The sequence continues at coordinate 5,348,402 of NC_084998.1, forward strand.
GTCGCAGCACACCGCCGGATGGAGTTGTGCCTAAAATTGCAGCATCGACTGCAGCACCTCTTGGACAATCTGGGAGATTAGCCTTGAGAATGACTGGGTAATACTACAGCTAGTGAGCCCACGTCAGTGCGTTCAGCTTTGATACCGGTTGGACTGATAGCATAACCGCTGTCTCCCCAAGGCGACCAGGCCTACTGCCCCGAAAAAGAACCAGGTTGGAATTAGCGACCTAAAAATAGACAATTTAAGATATTGTCTACACATTTATTCCAAAAGCCTACTCGTGTTGAAGGAGCAAGCACAGCCAGTATAGCCAGGTTTGCGTCAGGTGAAGATGCGCATGTTCCAAGGTTTCACGTTGATAACTCTTTACAGTCCGATGTATGACAGGGTGTTGTGACGAATGACTTAATGGAAACTGATAGAAAACTATGTGAATTTAGGTGCACTTAGATTTAAATGTAGAAGTAAATGTAAAAGTTACATCTTCCGACAATTCGTGTTTACTTTCCATGGAGCGTGCGCAGTGGAAGATGAGCCTATCTAGGAAGCTTGTAATAGGAGGTAACGTAAGAATACAGGTTAGTAGGCAATAGTTTGCAACGGTCACATTTAGCGTTTGTCGTGTGTTTCTGGGTAGGATATTTGATCCACAGTCCATCTTAGTGTACATGGACATACACTTACACTTAGGAAATAAACTGAAGGTAAATCATAAACGGAGGTTGGCTTGATGAAGTCAAATATTGGATTGCTTCAACATTCCACTTAAGATATTCCTAATAAGGAATCAGTCTACCTTAATTTCCTTGAAGAACTTGTTTGTTTTACGTGTTTACACAGTATGCTACCCTCCAGAATTGTTGACACCTTTCGTGAAGTTGATTAAAAACAGGTATGATAATGTTTGTAAAGACAAAATTATCTTAAATCCCTTGGTTTGTATTCTCCAACTTTAAGGGGTGTCAAAGGAGAATATTAGATAGACATTTATTAATCCTTTATGACATTCTTCTTGCACTAAACAGGTCATCAGATAGACAGACAGACAACAGACAGCAACAAGATCACTTAACCCTCCCTCACCCCCACCCAACCACAACACCATAGTATCTCTATGTTAGAAAATAGTAAAGTGCCGTATCATTATCACCAATGTAGTAAGGTGCAACATCAAGTGACATTTTAATATTACAGCAAAGTGCAGTATTATCACACAGGAAGTGGATCAAGGTATTTTCCCTAACTTTTTCAGTAGTGTAATGCTGGTGATTTGTCTTCTGCATGATGGCAGCACCTCATATACAGTAACTGGAACAGGGGGTGTAACCCATCACCACAAATTGCCTGTCCTTTCCTCATCACCCTGGATTCGCAGATCGTGGTCAGAGAATTTAACTGATGTCCAGCAGACTTGCTGGCCATGCTGTTAACTATCCTGTGTCATTTATTTTTGTTTGTCACTGATAGTGAAAAATACCAGGCAATGGAGTAGAAAGGTAAAATACTCTCACCAAAAGAACAATAAAAAAGGACCATCATGTCTCTTACTTTGAACTGTCTCAGCTTCCGATTTAACAGTCGCGGCAGACCCGTTTTATAGATGATGGCATCAGAGTTGGAATTCCATGATAGCTTAGTTCCTAAATTTACTCCCCTACCACTTCCACCACTAACACCATAGTCATCTGCTGGTGGGTCAAAACCCCACTTCTAAAGCCTGCACCTGCACCATTCTGTAAACTGATTTACCCAAGCCGGGTAGTTGGTTTCATCATTGATTTCAAACCTACAATTGATGTATCATCAGCTAATTGATAACTCTTTACAGCCCGATACAAGCTATTTTATTACCAAAGGGAAGAAAAGAAGGTATTACAAGCAGGGAATAAATAAATAATTGTTAATAAAAAAATAATAAAATATTTATGTCTTTATTTGATTTTCCTTTTTCCTTTTCTATATATAGGCTACCTGTTTTTAGCCAATAAATCTGGAGGGTACTGTATATAAATAAACAATATGGCACAAGTGAGAGTGTGTTTGGTAAGGATAGGGACTGTATACCCTGGACTGTGTGTGGTCAGCTGTATAGGCACAAGGCTAGAAGCCTGTAGCTGTATCCTCTGTGGGTGTATCCCTTATACCTGGCCCCACCCACCTGCTGTAACCGCTAGTTTCATTTCACTAGAGATAGTCTGATGGTAACTGACAATCCTCAACTGTATGGTGTGGTACAAAGCAGTCGAAAACTTAACAAACAAACAAACAAACAAACAAACAGAAAACTAAAAACATAAAAAAGAATAATTGCAGTCGGGAGAATGTGTACCTGTATGTACAGCAATGGTAGGCCTAACTGCTGTCTCCTGACTGCTGAAGCCGTTTATTGTCTGTTTGTAAAGGTTATGGGAAGTAGGAAGTAAGGAATCTCTGATCAATGTGATTGGTTAGGATGGACCAATGATTTCAAAGTTAATGCAAAGTCTACTGTACGCCTGTTACAATGCTAGGGTAGGAAGTGTTTCCCCACTGTCCGAGACCAGACTCTCTTCACAAAGTAAAATGAACTAGTGAGCCTGGTTAAAGCTTGGAAATATCCCTTACCAAACCCCCTCTCATTCGTGCCATATTGCTCAAATAACCTGTACATTCAACCGTTCAACCCGCCTGCTCCTTACCTCCCTTCCCTGTCTCCTCCTGGCGTATAACGTCTTGGCTTTTATTATTGTCTCCTCATGTGACAGGCCTGACCAGATAGATCATGTGCAGCACCGCTCCCATCAACCACTTCCTGTCACACCACAAGCTACTTCCTCCTTTTCACCAAAAAAAAAAAATCACATTTTAGGAAATCTAAATGAAAAAAAAAGAAAACAGGGTTTTCGAGATGTAGTTTGTCTGCATGTGTGATAACATAACCTTGTCCTTAAGAAGATATCATACCATCACATTGTGAATGACTTTCGTGTCATTGTGTCTAGTCCACTAGACAGTCTCAAAAGGGAAGCAACAGGCCCTACAGTGTGAGCTGTGTCTAGTTAGTGTGAATGATAATAGGCCATTGTGCAGAGGAACAAGCACAACTGTGAGAGTGGTAAGAGCAGAACTGAACTGAGGACATGTCGTGTTGATGGTGACACAGGGGGTTATCAGTTAGATGGGGATGAGGATGGCGTTTGGCTCGGGCCTCTGGATATCCTCTCCAAATCCTCCCTTCTCACTGAGACAATTGTTGAAATGATGAACTACAGACCCACACCCTGCCCCTCTGTTTAGCTCATTTACTGACCGAAGTGTGTTATGTAATCCTTAATTGACAACACACTATTTGTTTATGAAGTCACGATGCAATGATGAGCTGAATAATGGACTTCTCTTTCCAGGTCCAACGGCTATCAGAGCCTCTCATGTCTCCATAGGAAGTCAAATTAACCATTTGTTCTTTGCATATTAATGAAGCAAGTTGAATTTGTAGTTTCCTGTCTCATTCCATCAAATTAAAGATACGCTACCCGATCTGGTGAAATTCCATAGTGCGGTAATAGCCAATAAAGGCCTGCAGAAGTGCCGTTCACCCTGTTACGAGTTGATGAACCACTGAAATGGAACATTATTTTATGGTACAAAAAAAGTCTTTAGTGTTGCTTTTAGCGATTCTGTTTACCCTTTACTAAAAATGGAGGTGATGGTGACAAGGTTTACAAGTTGCGACCGGACAACCGGACAGACACTCCATAGGTCAGTATTCTGTATACTCAACCACATACTGTATAACATGGTCATGTGGCAGGATTTTGCCTCAGACATGCTGGCCATACTGTACATGGAACATTTTTCATTCATGTCATTTCCATTAATTTATTTCATCCCTCATTTATTTCACTGACTAAAACAACAGACAGGTCTAGTCTGTAATTCATCTGGACTAAAACAACAGACAGGTCTAGCCTGTAATTCATCTGGACTAAAACACTGCCATTCTTTAGCCATTTCTGTCACACTATGCTATTTCAGCATATTTTTTTCCATCGTCTCTCCTCTCTCTCCGCCTTCAGTCCATGAGCCCTGGGCTATTTTCACTATCCCTATTTATAATGTTGATAGGAGCCAGTTTGATTGAAATCCCGTTTAAACTATTTGTTCATCAAGATATTCATACAGTACAATGGTTGACAGGTCCTTGCTGTTGTCTAACATGGTTACTGTAATACACACACAGCAAACAAAATACGTTTCTGTGAAGTCTGGAAGACTATCTGGATCCTGTACGCATAATGATATCCTGTATGTAAAACTAGTGGCTATTAATACATCAGGCAGTATAGTAAGTATATTGTTTACACAAATTAAGTCAGGACTCAGAGGTCATCATTAGTGACAGTGGTATGTGAGGACACACACCTACAGTAATAATTCATGGCAATGTCAACTTATTTTTACCATCAAATATGACTTTAAACATCATATGTGAATAAATAAAGAAGCGCGTCAACACCTTAGTGCTTCGAACTGGGTGCTTAAACTTACTAGATACTAAATCGTAATCGCCATATCTCACTGAAGAAGGGTAAAGCCCGAAACGTCTGTGAGGCGATTAGTAAAAGGAAACTGCTGAGTGCTTGCTTTATTTATTTTCAATTTAAACATCATATAACATGACAGAGGTCTTATTTTATGTCAGTATGTATCCTCAGCATTGAATGCTTTTGCCATTATTGCATTTTATGTTGATACAGTAGGTGTCTTGCAAAACTGCAGCGCTGTATCTCTTTACAGAAGGTCAGATGAGGACGCTCAATGGTGTTTTTTGCCCCCAACGGCACCTTCCAGGCAGCACAGCCTAAAAGGCACTACCCTTACCCTATTCCTAACCTTAACCCCCTCAACCCTCATCCTACCCCTAAACTGAGGGGAGTAGTGCCTTGAAGGCAGCGCTGCCTGGAAGGCACCATTGAGGGCAAATAATACCAAAGACCGATTAGGCCTGGAATCAGTGCTGGCATATTGGCCCACTTCTGCTGCACAGCACATTTCCTTTAGCTTCCCATCCATATTACGCCAGTCCTTTGTACCATTTACCCAAACCAGTTTTGTAGACATTAAGTGGACAATGCTACCCTGGTTCAAACCAAATTCATAGTGAAAGGAGATGAGGGCATGGCCGGGCTAGGGCAATAATAGTATAAAATCAAATGTTTTCAATAGTCCATGAGATTATTAGGTGACATTAGGTGAGCGATAACTGAGTTCTCAGTGGCTTTGGTGCATTTCTCGAATCATGATTAAGATTTGCACAACAGTTTATGTCTCAAAAGCAAGCATTTACACCAATGAAAGGGTCAGTGTAATCAAAATGACTAGTCCTGATGTCATTGTTTATGTCAAGATAGTCAAACTGTTTTGTCTTGTTGTTAATATGACTGCTTACTCTGTATCTTCTCGTGAACAATATGCAGAACAGCACTATTTTCTATTTCAAATCTACAGAGTTGCACATTATTTTGTGTTGATTGCAAGACAGTGGATATGTTTTAAAGCTTTTACTGCAGACAGACATTGTGACAGTATAAAGCTTTTTCAGCATTGTGTAAATGAAAAATATGACTGACATATAGTAAAATATCCCTTGGTCAGAGTTGTGCACCATCTTTCTATACATCCTGATGTTCCTGTAATGACACAAACCATGACAAACCATTTGTTTTATGGAGGAGATTCAGCAGGGAATTTTCTGTATTTCGCTGCTAAACTTGCTATAGAAGATCGATGAAGACCAGTAACCACTTGGTGAGCTGCACATTTTAGAAAAAACTAACGTTTAGGGGTGTTTTAAGGACAGAATAGACCATGCACAAAGCGAGCAATGTTAAGCTATACAGAGCTCCATTCTAAAGCTGCCAAATTCCACAAACAAGCTCAATCGTCAAAATGTCGGTGTCAAACACTCAAATTCATGCTAGGCAATACAGAAAACGGGCTTAAAGTGTAAAATACCGAACTATTCCTTTAACATCTCTCCTGTGTATATTTGAAATGGGTCATTACTGTACATTCAGTTGGAAAAGTTTATTGTTGTTGCAGTAGTAGAGCCAAATGTGACAAAGCAACATAAACTATTCATCATGATGCCATTTATTTGGGGACAAAAAGTTTGGTCCTTTTAGGCCCATAATATATGCCAGTGTGCTGTGGAATTTTGAGGAACTGATGGTAATATTTTTATACTTATTATTAGAGTTTTAGCAACCATGCAGCTCCCAATAAACAAAGACACCCTCCCAGCCCCCATTGATCCAATGTGAATGCTAATGAAAATAACCCCAACTCACACAAGACAAAGGATTTTTCTTGGTGCAGTGCATTATGTTATGAAATGTGAATGTATTCATGTTTGATATCATCTTAATAGTCTCTAGTACAAGGATTGTAATGATTTAAGTGTAAGAATGTTTAGAACATTCGGTAACACTTTATTTTAATGTGTCACTATTACAGTGTACCTACCTAATTAGGTAGGCTACAGTGGTACAACCTGTGTAACAACATGTACTAGCAGGTACTATCATTGTACTTGCATTATGTATGTGTGGGTACCTAGTTGTTACATTGTAATACTGACTGCTTTAAAAAAAACTTTGCCAATTTGCCTAAGTTTCTCATCAGAGGCAAAGGGCTGACCTGAGACCTGCTGGATGGGGTAAATCTGGTCATGATATTTTTGATCTAGCTCCAGTCAAGGCCTCATTGTCTTCAGTGTACATGTAACATATGTGCTTTTAAATCTATCATGACCAGATTCACCCCATCCAGCAGGTCTCAGGTCAGCCCTTTGCCTCTGATGAAAATTGGCAAAGGTTTGTAAAATCACTCAGTATTACAATGTAACAACTACTGTATATGTAGGTACCCACAAATACATAATGCAAGTACAATGATAGTATGTTGTTACACAGGTTGTACCACTGTACCTAATTAATTAGGTAAGTACATTGTAACAGTGACACATTAAAATAAAGTGTTACCGAACATTCTGGTGATATTTCTGAATGTTGGTGCATTTGGGCCACAGGAGATCTCTCCTCTCATGTTAATTACAGTACCCACAGTACAGTAGGTGTGAGTAGGTTTGGTAAGGCCAGGTGGAGCCAATCACATTGTGTTGTTTTTACTGCCACTCGTTTCTTTGTTCATCCCATATTTAAGTGAGGAGACATTGTTAAACTAGAAGAAAACGATTAACTCGTAGCAGATAAAGATGTGCTGGAGGTCGTGACATCGGCGTCCCAAGCTGGTGTCACAGCCTCTTCAAAGTGCTAATTTTCACCCTCTCTGCTTGTAACCGAATAAAACCTGATTCAAGTTAATTGCAGTTTGCCAGTCGTCTACGTTAATACCAAGCGTTGACGCTTCATAACGCTTTCGGAACAAATTGTGTACTTTACTTATTTGCATTTTAATACGTTGTTAAAATGTGAATGAAACCTTTAATCTACCAAGTTTAAATCAGTAGGCTATTTTGCCTGTATGCACCACCTGTCAACGCATAACAGGTAGCTCGCAAGCTCCGTAGCTCCCCACATGTTTCTAGCCTACATAGGCTACAGTAGCACTCCAAAAGGTTTGAGGAAGATGTTCGATCTGATAACCCAGTCCCTTAGGAAACATGTTAAAAATTCATATGAAATCAAATTCACAGTCTACAAAGAGAGAAGGTAAATTAGTTGAAAGGAACCCCAGCCTGGCTATAATCAGACCAAGTTCAATCTTTGAAATAGAACATTAGTCTGGAGAGTCTGTGCTGCATTTCTACTGCACAAGAGGCATAATCAATGGGCATAGTTCAAATGAGTAGGTTGAATAGTCCTTCAGGCTTCAACCAATCAACTGTTGTTTGTGAGCGTCGGAAGAGGAAACAGCCGCTTGGTAGTGAACTTGTTATGACGCCTCCAACATCGGAGACTTCATTGCATACGAGCATATCGAAGAAAACAAACCCAAACAAAACTATCACCACTTTTTGTCAATAGATTATTTTACTGATTTGTCTTCTTAACTTTCTAAACGTGAGAAGAGCACGAAAGGAAACACGTCCCTGGAATGTCCATGATGGGAATCCCCAGCGCGCGACTTGTGAAATTCCCAAGGAAAACACCCACTCTTCCCTCTCGGCTCGGCACGACTCCGAAGTGCACAGCCCTCTCGTTGAAACTCGTGCGCCAGTGACACTGCAGTAGGCTATAAAACTAGGTTATAGACATTCGCCTGAAACTCAACACACGGCTAAATTTCGAACCTGTCAACAGCCAAATAGGCACTCATAGAGCACATCGTTCGGAATTGTATTCAGTTGTGAAACTGTAGCCGTAGCACTAGACATGAGATTCAAGAGATCAACTCTCCTGCAGTCAAACGGACTCGGAGTGGGGCTTTCAAAATAAAAGTCTCCAAAATCCATAAACCTTGGTCTCGATATTACATTACTGTTGGTTAAATAAAGTATAGGCCTATAATGACATCTGAATGTTGTCAGAAATTTGGGAGGCCAGGAAACCTCGTCAGTCCTAATGTTAGGCTAGTGTCCAAGCATGTAATATATTCAGTTCTAAGGTAATTCCTGGGGTGGACAATAAATTCCATCTTAAATATCAACATCACATTAGTATTAATGAAATAAAGTCATAATTACAGTTATGATTCAGGCCTAATGTTTGTGACCAAGTAAAGTATGGACACATCACTATGGCTATGTCAATATATGTCAATATCATATTATTCATGAAATAAGTAGATATTTAGGTTTGCCATTTATTTATCAGATAGCCTAAGCAAATCTTGCAAACTAACATCTTGGACTAGTCTACAAAAATGTGATTCATAATGACAAGAAGAATGTAGCCTATTTGAGAGGTAGGCGCGATGTAACTCATTACCGCCCTCTGCTGGAAGATCACAAAGGGCTTTCTCGGAAATGGGCCACTTCTAGGATACAGTTCATAAGAGCATAGTGAATGTCTTCATGGCTAGTCATGAAGTGTGTGACATCACAACAACACAAAGGGGAATGCAATAATAGACAATGTTAAGTGCACACTCACATAGAGAGAGAGATATATTGGGCAAAGCTTTTAGCAGTAACTTCAGAATACATTAAAGATAGCCTACATTATTAAAGCGATATTTGCATGGTGTTGGCCAAAACCACTCGAGTTAACCTGCAAATATACACACTACTGTACAACAGAAGATGTGCATCCTTAAATAATAATAATAATAATAATAATAATAATAATATGTTTTTTTTATCATATTTAATATTGCAAGTTGTTTGTCCTAATGACAGTACTAATTACAGTAATACGGTTCACGTTTCGTCTTTATGGAAGTCTGCTGAGCACGAGGTATCACAGGGTGTTTCACCACACCACTCCCACCGCATAGTCTGAAGCATGCTTAGTGCACAACAGCATGATTTCTCGGAAATCATGCTGCCTGAGTTTGAGCTCCGCTCCACTAACATGCGCATGCGCGTGCGAGGAGCCAGCAGTACGACCGGTTAGTGGGGCTGTTGAGTTTGATAGCGTAAAGGAAAGCCCCGCTCTGCCAGTATAAATTCAGACACACACTCAGGACAGGAGTAGTGAGACGAGAGACTGTGGACGTGCAAGTATTGTCTTGGAGTGGATTATATTTTCCCTTTACTAACTGGAAATATCATCAATCGCTAACGGCTGTAAGTTTCACATTTATTTAACATAGCCTAGTCTTAATACGAGAGTTTGCAAGTTGCATTTGAGTGTATTTTCGTGTGTTATTATTTTTTATATTCAAATGTAATTTTATGATTGTTTCCGCTGTCCTGCAAAATGTTTAGTTGCAATATGTCAAAGTAAAGTAAAAAATACATTGGTGTTGTGTTTGGAGTGCGCGCGACAGAAAACGTTTGTCTAAGATAGCAATACATTTTGCATATGACGTTAGGTGTGTAAAACTTTGTTATTTGCGGTACTTACTTCCTGGTCATAAACTCCGGTTCGATTTGGTATGCAGACCTGTCCATGTAGGACACTATTGCATTTGGACACATTTATTTATGTATTTATTTATTTATTTTTGCAGAAGATGCCTGTATCCAGAATGCGCATGCGACCCTGGCTGGAGGGCAAGATTGACTCCAGGTCTATCGATGGTTTGGAGTGGGTGGATAAGGTATGCATAACAGAATATGTATCTCTTGACATTAAAATATTTTTTTCATAAAGCTACTTTGATAAATGATTTCTGTTGTCAATGCTTATACGTGTTGTGTGCCATATGAATTTAAAGAGGCTCATGCTCATCTTACTCACTACTTTACTTCAGGACAAGATGATCTTTTCCATTCCCTGGAAACATGCAGCTCGTCACGGCTGGTGTCAGGACAAGGATGCCAGTCTTTTCAAGGAGTGGGCCATCCACACCGGTTAGTAGGACTCCTTCATCAAAGAAAACACATTGCTTTGTATTGTAACACTTAGTTGTTTTACTGTAAATGGTATTGATGCAAACTCATGTTTTTTCAATGCAATTTTATTGCAGGTAAATTCAAACCTGGTTTGACTCAAGCAGACCCTAAAACATGGAAGGCAAATTTCCGCTGTGCCATGAACTCCCTACCTGACATCGAGGAAGTGAAGGATAAAAGCGTTAACAAGGGATGTGGAGCTGTGCGAGTCTACCGGATGCTGCCGGAAGTGCAGAAAAAGAAAGGTGAGAACACGTTCTTTACAATAAGGCAATTCAATAGCACATTTAAGTATTGTAGAAGAATAGAATCTAAACCCAGCCCTTTTTATTTTCAAAGACAAGAGGTCCAGATCAAGGGACGGAAAGAGAAAGACAAAGGTAAGCATTTTTGTTGTTGCCATTGTTTGTTACTCTTCCTTTGCAATTCTGGCCTTCCGATGGTGGAGGAAATATATAACCAAAAATATTAAAAATGAATTTTGCCATTTCCAGGTGAAGAGGGAGGACAGGGATATGTGTGAGGAAGAATCTTCCACAGTGTCTTTCAGCAGAACTGAGCAGGATGATTCTCTAACCCAGGAGAGCACAGTGGACAGCACAGAGGATATAGGTAGGAGTTCTCGCATTTTAACAAGCAAACAAGAATGACAATTGTGTGAATGCAATTCATGACTTGTACCATGTTATTCATGCTTGTACTGTGTTCTCAACACAGAGATTCCCACGAGATCGTATATTGATTCACTCGAAGTTCCCTTCGTATCATCGGTGGAGATCGGCCCTGACACCACAGACTGGGTTTCAGCCTTCCAGGTTTCTCCAGACCACTCAATAGGTAGCCATCTTAAATCAATCTGTTGTTATCTGTCCCTTCAGACATGCATACCACCAAATACTTTTTGGAGTCAATAATATTTGTGTACAAATTAAGGATGGAATTGAGATTCATGTTTTCTCGTTGACTTTGCAGGTTATGAGGATGACCTCAATCTCATTGGGGTAAGTTCAATTTATAAGCAATATTAATTTCAACATCAGTGTGCTATTCATTGTCAGGAATACCCTTACTTGTGAAATATTCTATACTGACCAAATTGGCAATCCTAAAGTCTAAATATATATATCTATATTCTGTTTGGCTTTACAGATCTCACAACAACTGGAGCGTGACCAAGCTCAGTGGTATGCTAACGATATTGATGGGAAGGGTTTCCTGAGCAATGAAGTAGGCACGAGCACAAGCATGAGCACAAGCACAGCAACAGAGTCTTATCACAGTCCTCAGAGCCAATGGAGCGATGAATCAGGTAAATGCACTAGTTGGAATTGACATGGCTAACATCTCTTTGTGGGTAGCAGCCTAGATATACAGTGTGCATGTATTTTTTTGAGTAGCTATTGTATAGGGCGTCCTTTTGTAAAATCATGTAAAGTCATCATTCCTAGTCAAGCTCAACCTTGTCCCTATTCGTAGTCTATTGTTAATCTTATGTCTCTTGATTTTTGTTTTCAGAAGAAATCGAACTCCAGCTCGTCACAGAGCTAGTGTCTCAGCATGCACTGGAAGAGCAGCCCATCTACGGGGACATGTGGACATACAACACACAGAACCCAATGCCACGGCTGGTCTGCTAGCTCTGACTCCTGGCTCCGCACTAAGCTCCTGTAAATAGCACTCCCGCGACCCCTCACATTCCCCAGTGGGCCTACCTACCCCAGGTGTGGCTACACTACAGAGACTCTGGCAAATGGACTTACACCAACCAACGCACCGATGATGAAGCAGTTCTGTGGCACACAGTACACACCCACTCACACACACACACAACTGATCGTGGATGGAGGATGTGTGTGGATGTTTTCACATCCATCAAAGAAGTTGTCATATTTGTCTGTATACATTTTGTTACTCTGTACTTACTGTACTCTCACCAACTAAGGTTGGTGTTAACTGATCAGAAAAATTAAGTATCCGAACAAATATGTCAACTTCGACCCCAAAAATGTCTGCTGTGGTGATGTTGTGGCACTTTGTCCGTTACTATTGTATGACCTTCTTTCAGGCAACAACAATGTTTGTACCATTTATTAAGTTTCTGGGTGTGAGATATGTGAATTGTAAATATGTTAATGTTCTATTTTTACAAAATAAAATATAAAATTTCTGACAAATCTGTATCCAGGTTTTTCTTGAAGCCTCAACACACACACATTATGTAATATACTGCAATATTACACAAATGTAGCAGAAGTTGAAGTCAACACTAAATATACTTCATCGTGTGAAAAGTGTGTGCAGACATATTCATAATTACAGACATAAGTCTGGAAGGACTTTTACAACTTCACTATGATTTCCTTTTATATTTTTTTTTTTGAGAAAAAATGCTACCATTCTCATGGGACCATAAAGGTAACAATGTATCCAGTCAGACAGAAGTAGAACAAAGACTTATCTGACCGCCCTCCCCTGCCTGTAAAAAAACAGGCCACAACCAGGAGTCCACTGGCCACACTAACAAGCAAAGATTCTAGAACAGAGCAAGATGGATCACTGGCCGGATAATACGTTAGATAATGTTGAAGTCACTGATCTATAAGAATAACTCAGTGGTTGAAGTACGTTCTATAGCTCCATGGGTGCCATTTTGGTAAGCTCAGGTGTCATCACAGACGCTGGCCACTGTTGGAATCCTCTGTTCTAGAATCGTTGCTAACAAGTCTTAATTGTACAGAGCACACTGGCTCATAGCGTACATGTATGTCTTGATGTGCTATAGACACCATATTACTTTAGTCTTGAAGGAAGTGCAAGACAAAGTTGATGACAATGAAACACGATGTTCACACCTTCTCCACAGCTCTGTGAAGTGCAAAGGAAACCCACAGGCAACATTTACATTAGATGTCTTAACAATTTCACACAATTGAGACTCTTATTCTACAAGACTGATCTTGCAACACCATACATCATTGAGTATTCTGTTGATGCAGGACATAGCACCTGTTCTCAAATATAGGAGGTTGTAAAACGTTAATTTGCTAAACTGCAACATGAGCCATTTCTAAACATAACTAAAATCTATACTGAATTATGCTACATGTTTACAAGTGAAGTTCAACAGCAGCAAAGGGCAAGGGGAAGAGTGATATTATTTACCATTAATGCATCCATTACGGAAATTGTCCAAAGTGAATATATATAATGTCTAAACATGCTTTTATGTTGCTCGTCCCCATCTTTCTGTGACACACACACACACACACACACACACACACACACAAAACACACACAAAACACAACACATCAAGACCTATGGAGAATGTGGAGTATCTATTTTATTTTAAGTTTTTGTAGCGATTCATTCCAGAATTAAGGAAGTGCAACTGTGTGGTGTCTGACTATATGACTGGACACATTTGGATGGTATGTTTAAGGGAAGCACAGGAACAGGAAGAGGAGGAAAGCCTGAAAACAAAATGATAGTGTGAAGGAAAGGCGCTTGCTAGAGAATGCGCACAGGGACCTTGGACCATTGGATACACTGTTGTTTTATTATTTATTTCTTCATTTGGCTGACATTTTTACTTACATATGCCAATTAAGTGCCTTGCTCAAGGGCACGACTGCGGCAGTTGAATCAAACCCACAACTTTACTACTTTAACCATTGATACTTATATTTACAGCTTTGCTTAGTTCCTTGTTTATTTCTCACACTTCATGCACACAGATGTATTCATCGAGAGATTGTGACGATTCTTCACATTTTGTTGGACAAAGATTTGTATTTCAGGTAATTATTGGTATCAGACCACTAATAGGTTGTTCTCATTGCCACAAATGTATAGACTCAGTCAGGGAGAGGCAATCAATCAGGAAACAAATAGCTTGGTGCATTAGTATCTCTGACTTGCACGGCAACGAGTTGACAGGGAGAGGGTGTTCTCATAATGGACATGATATGTGGTCACCCTAGACGGAAGGGTCAGTGTGCTGTGGACGAATGTTTTTATGACTATTTGGAACAGATGTTGGTTGACAGAGAATGCCGAGGAGTCACTCTGGCAGTGCAGGTGGACATTAATCTCCGGGACGCATATATGACTACCTTTAATCTGTATCAAAGTTCACACATGAAAGGAAATAAAATATGCTTAAGATATGTTTTTTTTGTATAACTCTATATACCTATAGCTTCGTGGCTTAAAGGTTAATTCTGCTTAACTGCTAGAGTACTAGAGGAGACATCCCATTTCTACTGCGGGATTCTGAAGCCATATAAGAGATGATAGGCTGGGGTTTATGAGGTACTACACGAGCTGACTAAACAATCGGCTGGGCCACTCTTCCTCATGGCAGTTTCAGCCACATGTATGGAATCGCTTAGGTGAGCTGAAAAGGCTAACGCAGCTAGCTGCACATGGACATACAATACAATTGAGCCCATTGACACAGGTGTTGCTTCAATAGAGTGCAGGCTTATTAGCTATGCATGCATTACTCTGTTAAAGAAGGAAGACCTACAGTACATGGTGGTGTACTGTGAATAAACCAATCAGATAGGACCCTCAGCATGCGGCTGGCCCAGCAGATCAAATAATGTTGTTTTTTGTTGTTTTCTTGTTTTGTTGTCTTTTTTAACAGCACAAACATAATGTCAAACTTTCAAGGATTTGATCAGTGATATGAAAATAGCAACTGAAAGTGAGCAAATGACAATGTATACACTGTTGCCTCAGGATATGCAGAGGTAGATTATGGCCTTCCTGTAATTGTCAAGGTACTTATATGATGTTTACTCTCAACGGGCATGACCTTTGTTTTAGAATAGCTATAAATCTTTAGTAGCCGTCTAACACAAAGCCTGTATTAAACCGATAATAGAAATAAGGTCGCCAATGGGAAGACAGATACTGGCTGAAAACTGTCAGAAGAGTCAGCGCCATTCTGTCCTTTGAATACATTTGATGTGCACAAGTTTCAAAGGCAAAGGATCAGTGATGCTAATGACAAAGACGTACTCATACTGCCAGCAAGGGGTTAACAGTTTTAGTAAAGAGTTTAGTAAAAAAAAAAGAAAAAAAAAGGAATGTAAACATGTGGGTGCATCACAGGCATTTATGGGGGGGGGGGGGGTAAATTGAAGACAAGTCACTGAGTTGCCGTTTGTAGAATGTTTGGTAAGAACAGAAACGCTTAGGAAAAAAAGCTTCTAAACCAACGTTTCATTCATTCCATTTGATTGTTAGGCTACTGTACACTGCCGACTTTCCTCTGAACTTAAAAATATCCATGAAGGCTGTTTATGCCCTTTTTTGTGCCTCTGATAACTGAAATCCTACCCACAGGCATCTGGCATCGCGTATCAATCATCACCCATCAACTTGGGCCTTACCTCTTCTGCATATAATTATACTGATACAACTGATACAATGTAACGCTATTAGCAAACCATTAAAGGAACACAATCCAAGAACTGATATCTATGTCCCTTGTCATCAATATTCAGGCAACAAAACGGTAACCCAATTAGTCAAAAACAGACTAAAAGGGTCATGATCTCACCCAATCAGCAACTTGTGCACATTTGTACATGTGAAATATCAAGCCTTCCAGGCGTGCACTGGCAATGTTAGAGGTGTCACTCTCCATATTGTTAGTCAGTGTAGCATGAGACTGAAGCTGTTATTTTAAGGTAAAAGAACGACGTTGTGGTCTTTAAAGTCTACTAGAGTCCACTAGTGTTGTACTTTTGTCGTATCAAATCAACTAAAATCAGTTCAGTAAGATATTACAGAGAGAACTTGATCATTTTGATGTAAAAACATTTACTCTTATGTTGAGGTACTCTTTGCTGTCAAATCTACCTCGAGAGAGACATCAAGTCTTCAGACAGAGAGACAAACAGACAGATAACAAACTGGCTTCACTGTTTTGACTTTATTGTAAGAGTCTCACTTACATTGCATTTACATATATGGTATAGTATAAACCAAACATGCAAACATCAAGTAAGGTGTAAAAAGGATAACAACGCATTTGTAGGCTTATGAGGGGTTTTTTTTGCCAGAGTCTCTGAATCAAGTGCGCATACTGTACAGTAAGAGGGTAGATGGGTGGAACTCTGTGAGTGAATTTCACAATGAGTAATCTAGAGGCTCTTCAATGTTAATCTCGGAAGCCTCATATCCTCTTTGACAATGTGTATATATTTCATTAAAACAATAAGATTCCCTCCCTGGTCCCTGGTCATTTCAGGAAGAGCTGCTTGGAGCCCAAACAGGATCTAAGAATCCATGGGAAAACTTCTTCCAGGCCCAATTTTCTCAAATTCAAGGACCAATCCCAACACAATTTGAGGCACAGATCAAGGTTAATGACACTGTTACAACAGAGAATTTTATGATGAGAACCATCAGGCTTCACATACGTTAACACATCACGAATTTCAAGGACCCTTGGGCGCCCAGTTAGACACTTAATCTAAGAAGGACTCCCTTTTTTGGGAAAAAAAATACAAGAAAAGCAACACTATTCCAAGTCAGATACATTCCTGTACACAACCCATGTAGAGATAATCTTGTTGGTGTGCTGGCTATGAAATTGTACTGATATAAAACACTTTAATGATTAGACCAGACCACCTACTGCTCTGACTCCCATGCATGGCTTTGAACACCTGTTGGTACACTGATGAATACTGACGCAATGACAACGAATAAACAGATCACACAGGTGGGTGGAAGGGTGAACATGAAGGCTACACCTACGGCCCAATGCAGTACCTGGATTAGGACCAAAGTGAATGACTAATTAAACTACTCCACCTAATTAAACAAGAGATAATAATGCTGATTATTTGTTATAGGTCAATATAGCGTACCACATTAAGGATATTAGTGAGGATGCACTCTAAATAAACATCGTATTAACTCATACTGCCATACAGGATATCAGCTCTATTAAGCCCAAATGTCTGGAAGTTCTCAAGTTCAAAAAAAATCAAGTATATAAAAAAATAAAAGCTTGAGAAGACTGGGAGATACGCTGGGGGGGGGGGGGGGGTGCAATACAAAGCATGTTAAAATAGTAGTAACTTTAAGCTTTAAGCTTGTTAAGTGTTTTTGCAGATAACATTTCTTTTTTTATTATTATCACATTTACTGGTACTACTGTTATTCAAGTGCTTGTTTCAGAAAGTCACAAAGAGAAACATTCACTTGAGCAAACATAGAAGCATATTTCATGGGGCAAAAAAGCAACAAAAAATGGATTACTGTAAATGCATCAAGGCATGAATTGGTAGCCAAACAACATTTTAACACAGAAGAAATAACAGTGTCTTAGACTTTGCTTGTAAACTCAAGCATTGCTGTAAAAGAGCTCAGTCAATTTCCCCTGAATAAACAAGGGTTGATGATGTGTGGTTCGGACCGCACAATGCTTTACAGTAATAATCCTAGCTAGTAACTTTGTTATAAACTGAGGCTGCCACTGACATCAGTGCCATCTGTATAATACATACTTACCAAATGTTACTGCCACCAACCCCCAGGAATTCTGTGTCTCCTATCCTCTGGAAGAAAAAAAAGGGAGGACAAAAATGTGTATGAAACATGTTGAGGATGAGGAATGCTTAGTCCTCCTGACAGGTCAAACAAGGATTTAGGGGTTAGCTGCTTGCTGACACTAGGCCACATTTCAATTGAGATTGAGAGTGGGTCTGGAAAGGGTTCATTGATTTGACGACTTCCAGGGGCATATCTAGCAGTGAAATTGGTGCCTAACATAACTACAAAACTTAAATTGGTGCATGCAACTCTTACCAAATAATTTCAGAGGTGCAGCAATCTTGTAAACAAAGGCTTTTTAAAAGCAGTAGTTTACTCAATTGCATAGAAAACACATGTGAACATCTGTTTAACCTTGTTGCTACCTGCGCACACACTGGTTATTTTGAACGCACACCACCACCACCACCCCATGCCAGGGGAGCGATTGTGATTGGGTGCTTGGGTTTTAGGAACATTGAAAATGAGTGCCAATGGCCTCTTGATCAGACAGAGCAAATTCAAATTTGCCAAAGGTTCGTATGGGTATTCCCAGGTTACCGTCTCTAGCCAATAACACACTGCTAATTTGAATTGCAAAACAGTAGTTGAATTCAATTACACTACAGTATATTAAAGCTAGCAAAGAAAGGGGTAAAACACAGCACTGTGACAGTGGCGGATATTGCAGCTCCCCCACGATCGCACAACTCTTTACCATTGAGTTACTCTTAAACCATCGATATTCATTCATTTGAATTTCCCATAGTCCTAAGGTGTTTGGCTCTGGGTCTGTGGGACCCATTTTCAAGGTTTGCTAAAGGAAAAAATATACTTTTTAATACTTTATTCAAACTCGGACTCATAGGCCTTGGCTCATATTCTGTGAATATAAAAAATCACTTATTCTCAGTGACCGCATACAGTACGCTCCCCATACACATGAATTAATAAATGTCATCTCACAGGGGTAAATGCAATATTAAAAAGAACAAAAAAGTCTGCACACTAAGGCTCCAATATTATTTCTTTCTTTCTTTTATTCACCACATTGAAAGAAAGAAATAATATTGGAGCCTTAGTGTGTGGACTTTTTTGTTCTTTTTACTGTTGCCTTTTTTGAGTCCAGCACCTACTTCAAAACACTCAGATGTGCGCACCCGCTTCTACACTATTAAATGCAATATTAACCATACATGATATCTATATAATTGATAATGAAGCTAAGGTAAAGCTAACATGATAAGTATTTTTACATAAATGACTATGGCTGTATTGATATACAAACATGGTGTGGTGGGTCCACTAGACCGGGGGACATTGGCTGAGTAGCAAAAATATGGGTAAATCCGGATCAAACCACTATGTTGATCTCACATTTGCAGAGCCAAGAATTCGTGAATGGACAAAAATGGACAGTGATGGCCCCAGCCGTGGCGCAACTGGCTGGGGCACCTGCACCGCACGCCGGCGACCCGGGTTCGATTCCCGCCCCGTGGTCCTTTCCGGATCCCATCCCAACTCTCTCACCCATTCGCTTCCTGTCTCTCTCTACTGTCCTGTCAAAATTAAAGGCACAAAAGCCCAAAAAATGTACTTAAAAAAAAAAAAATGGACAGTGACTCTGACCCTCATTAGCAACAGGATGGCAAAAGGCATGGTACTGTTTGTTGTCTGATCAACCTAATTACACAGACCCATGGGGTAACTCCCTAGAAGCCTACAGTATTCAGCAGCATCTTGGTATTTCCCTGACTTTACATAGAGACACTTTGCAATGACTCACTGCTCACAATGATGCTACTCATTGTATTATACATTACAGAGAAACCTGTTTCACATAGTCCACAGTTTTATGAAAATACAGTTCATGGAGTCATAACACTGTATACCAATGGATAATCCTTTCTAGAAATTGCCATAGGACTCTATTCATTGGTCTAGGGCTCTAGGTCAACGCCTATTGAAGTGAATTCAGCTGAAAAGAAAAGTGTAATCCTAAAGCCCTCAGCAAATAAATAATGGAACATAACAATACAAATGGCAGGTTGTTGTTTCTTTTCTACATTTCTGACATAAACATGACTTACAAAAACAAAACAGTTAATGCAATTACACAGGAAATACTGGTTCCACTGACCCAGATGCACCACTGATATTCTATCGTGCATCATCCATTCTAAAAGTACACACAATTCTAAAGCAGATGTTGATCTCTCTGAACAGGAGAGCTATACTGGGCCCAGTACGTGGTTGTTGTTGGCGGCGAGCTCAGACCGTGTGAAGGGAGGAAGTGGTGTAGACGAAACTGAGCTCGTACTCCTGCTGCCTGGGTGGGAATCAACCCCATAACTGTCACTCTGCTGCAACAGCTTTACTTCTCTCTTTGTGAAGCGCGGCGTAGATTTAGACGACAGTCAGACGTCTGATCATGTCTGGCCGGTCGTTGAGTGTCTGTCACTCCTAACTCCCAGCATCACCAACAACGACAGACCTCTGACAACTTGTCTGTGGCCAATTTGTTAAAAAAAGAAAAAAAAGGGTTAATCTGATTGGCTTGCCTACTTGTTGCATAATAGCGCAACGCAATCATCAGATATTCTTGAAAGGGAATTTAATCCTGGTAGTGAACCATTCTACTGTACCTCTGGAGTTTTCCCTTTTTTCCCCCTCACCCACATTTTTTTCCATAAAGAAAAGGACTGACAATACCAGTATAATTTGCAACTCATCATCAAACACACTTTTGATCAGAGGTATATTATTTACTGTCTTTGGTGAGCACCATTTGTGGGGAAAATGGTCAACTAGGTCTGTTGTGTGCACAGAGACCCATCATGCAAAGGCAACACAAGGCCACATTGCATTTAGCGCTTTGAAGTCTGCAAGGTCATTCGTCAAAAAAAACTGCTTCTATGGCAAAAAACACCAAAATTCACAAAGTGTGAGACACGGGGATGCTAGATAGGTCATCATGAGGGACCCAACCGGCCTCCTCAGAAGCTGAGCCAGACTCCTTTGAAACTGGGCCAACCACCCTTCTACGATACTGTTGTTTTTTTAGACTGTCATTATACATAGCAGCACAAAAATGTGGGTGTGTTTTTCATAATTAAACTAATAGACCTGCAAATCACAGAGGTGTACACCTGTAACCTTGGTTCTCCATTGTCACTCAGTTTTCATTCCGAGCAGGTAATTATTAGAATGGCTCCATCAACTTGTGTGACTCGTATTTGGTCACCTGAAGATAAACAAATTTGGTTCAGCAGGATGTGGAGTGGTGTGTTCATCTTTGTACACAGTTCTGGGCCTATGAGAGGGGGTGAGGGTACATGTCCTCTATTGTTCTCTCCCAATAGAAAGGATATAAATGTTTTCAGAGCTAATCAGTCGGACGCAATTATGCTCTGAGCTCTGCTTTAGTCTCATGATGCATGCCAACATGCTTGTGCATCCACAGATAGGCCTGGTGAAGGCAGGATCAATTCATTCACAATAAAAAAAAGGCTCAGATACACCGCCCAGACTCGAGCCAACTCCCGACTCCGTTCGTTGGCGTTGCCTAGCGTTGCCTGAGATCAGCCGATGACAAACTGCGAAACACACCACTGCGACGTCAATCGACCCCGCCACCGCGTAAACTTTGTGCGCCTGCGCAAACACTCCCCTGGGGGTGGCACCAGGGGGTGGCTAGTCTCGTGACTCTCTCTGTGTGTGTGTGTGTGTGTGTGTGTGTGGGTGTGTGTGTGTGTGGGGGTGTGCGTGCGAGAGGGTGGGGCATTTTAACAATCCAAAGCAATGAGTCTCGCACATAAACAAAGCACACACAGTGCGTGTCTGTACACGTCACACGCAATTAATAATAATAATAATAATAATAATAATAATAATAATAATTAGCACAACCAATCAGAGTACCCCAACGCCCAACACCCCGGCGGCGAAAGCTAGCACCGACTGAGCAAGCTCAAAGTCTCCCGACCAGATCCTGACTGGAAAAAAGTCTCCCAACCACCTCAGACGAACTGGGACACACCGGACCCATTTCTTCCCAACCCCATACAACTCCTTCAGACATCCAACCGTCGGGTTGGTGTATCTCCTGCTTAAGTTGTATGGTTTAGGCCAAGGGTCCAGCTGATGGGCCTAATGAGGGTAGAATCATTTCATTCTGAATATATCATTTCTATGGCTAAGGCCAGATTCAATTTGTAGAAAAAACTGGGCCCAGGAGTCCAACTGCCCAGGTGCCTCAGAGCACATACCCGTAATTTCCCGACTATTAGCCGCAGCTTATACATTGATTTTGCAAAATTTCTTCAGCTATGAGGTTAATACAGGGGGGCAGTTAGTATGGTGTTAATATGGTTTTGTTTCTTTTAACTTGCTTAAAACACTGTCCTGCGGCTTATACACAATGCGGCTTATATGCGGGAAATTACTGTACATTTACATTTATTTTGTATCTAAAGTGACTTACAACAATAGAATAACACTTAGGCTACAGAGCTACAGCTAGCAATAGAATAACTAAGCTACGGTGTAGAGGAGGAAACTGGAAATGACCACTGCATTGGTCAACACTAGTACTAGAGGATAGGGGTGCCTACATTTTAGGTACTCGTCCAAGTGTGGTAGGACGAGAAGCGGTAGCAGAGGAGGAGGTAGAGGAGGGAGGAGAGGGAAGCACATCATAAGTGTGTGAGAGCATGATCAGTTTCGACACCTACAAACTGATGCCAAGCCCTTCAGGAATCTAGAGAACACTGAGTTAATTTAATGTGTTATTCATGTGTTCATCTAAACCCCTTGAGAGGAACTGAAAACATTCATTAGTCCTTTATTGTAGTGTTTTGTTTACATACCGCGTTCTGTATGGTTTGTAAACACAGGTTTAAAAAAATATGTTTTGCATCTTCCTGTAACTGAAGACCCGGGTGGACTTGTTTTATCTGTCATCCAGTGCAATCTTGAGAATTTGGCAGGTATTAATCAAATGAATGTACATACGCAAAACGCTCACCTCAATCTCCTAACAACAATTAGACGGTATGACATGACATTCTTGGCACACAGCCATCCTTTGACAGGTACAGACATGCAACTGATCTAGATTTTCAGGATTCTCATCTTCAAGACCTTGTTTAACCTTCCTTGTCACTGTTTGCTTTCAATGTTTTTTTTAGTGTTGTTGTTGTTGTAGTGATGTTTTTCTATTTAACGTTTTACATCCAGTTACTACACATAACTATTTTCATTTGTATTTATTTGCTGTTCGTACTTGGTTACTGCTGTCAAATATTTAGCTCAATCTGAAAAACACTGAGCTCAATTTATATTTACATTCAACATATCATAATCGGAACATTCCAGATTTTTTGTACACTACCATTACACTAATAATTCATTCATTTTAAAAAATGCATCTTTGATGTGATTTCAATATCTTAATATATTTCGACTTTCAATATCATTTTTGCCATTGTTGACAGTTTCACCCAAATGTCCACACTTTTCCAGCCCAGGCTCTGAGTAAGCAGGGCAGCACTGAAGGCTAACCAGGATACTCACAGGATACTCACAGCCATATAACATAGCCATCGGAATTGCATTATTGGTACACACGAGTAGACTCTGTGCTCTGCTAACAGATTATTTCCTGACTTCTACTACGATCAGTAAGCATTGTCTTACATTTGCAAAGACAAATGCTGTAATTCTTCCTGAATACATTTGGAATAGTGCTTTGTTTTCACATTGCAGTACAGACTGTGTTTACATTATAATGGTATCCCTTATTTCGAGTGGCACTACCAAAACTCAACATCACAGAAGCAGACGGTCTCACAGTTGGATTTTGTTGCCAAAACAAAACTTATCGCTCAAACTACACAGGGGCAATTTGCCCAATTAGTCAAGAAACTGTATGCAAGCAACTGCCAATAAGAGGCTCAGTGGTGGGTGTCGTTAGCTGTTGCTATCAAGTTTCTGTCATATCCACAATAATGTCCCCCCGGGGGGTTATGCCAACTCAAAATGATCATGTAATACTCTGGTTAGTCTTCTTGGCATTCTGCCCCACGCTAGCCACCACCCTAGCCCACAATAAACCTGCCGCAAAACCAGTCTTTCAAAAAGTCTCTCTCACCTACACTTTAGGTGACTTCCCATTTCATGTAAACAGACACACTGGCATCACGTTCAGCTTGTCTATTTGTCATGTGGGGGTTTTGGGGCATCCCTTTAAATTGTTAAGGCTCTGTGATGTCAGATTTCTTTGTAAATACCTTAGGTCAGCATACTAGATGTGTACAATTCCCATCTGTAAAGTGGACAACAATGTTTCTGTGTGTTTCTGCGTGGCAGAAAATGCTCAAATCTGTAAGAGTGGAGCATATGAACAATGACTGTGTCATTCTACCATGGCATGGCACGTTCTTAAGGCTGACTAAAGTAATAAACAAACCAGACCTTCTAACTTTGCTCAACCCAACTTTTGTATGTCTGTCCTTCATGGACGATGAGTCAAGCCTACAAAAGCATGCTATATCAGCTACTGGATAAAATTTCCCTTGTAATGAATAAAGTATCTACCTATCTCTATCTATCAGTATGCTGAAACTTGTTTGCAAAGGAACTCTGGGTTGTGTCCTCTGTAAACTACCTTTCCTATAAATCACACCATTTCTCCTAAAGGTTGCACTACGGCAACAAGCCTGATGGGGGAGCTCTACCAGGAAATGTTTTTGAACTTTCTAGCCTGTACAAAGGGATGTGGTGGTGGTGGTGGTGGTGATGAGGTGGGCGGGAGGGGGGGGGGGGCTTGGGGGGGCGTTTAATGGGTTCTTTATTGTCATTGACCAAGAGTGATGCAAGGGATTACTCCCGTCAGAAAATATGTTGCAGTGGTGAATGTCTTTGTTGAAATGTTGAAATGGCTATAATAATAAAACTAGAACTTAAACTTGAACTTGAACTTGATCCTTATCCAGGCTTGGACAAGGAATCTGCACAAGAAAACAGTGTTGCAGTATTCCAACTGGAGGACATGCTCTATTCCTGTGAGGATCCATTCCTCACTCAGAGACGCACAGACTAACAAACACTGAAACAGTGGCTTTCTGGCCGATAACCAGAAGGCTCCTAAAACCCATCCATAAGCATATCAGCGAAGGCTTCTATTGTAATTTCATTAAGTGAGTGAGCTACTCTATGTGCTCAGACATCAGTATATTTGATATTTGATATTTGATATCGCCTAAAGTAGAAATATGGAATTAAGGAGCTGGTGAGAGGGAACTGTCTATGTCTTGTAATGTATTTTTTCCCCGGGGTCAGGGCCCGTCTTGTTTACAGCAATGTGTCTGATACATTGAGCTAGCCAGTACACTGAAGAATAAACAAATAAACAAACTGGTTTAGCAGGTTAATTTAACACTACAGCTGGATAGAGCGCAATGGCGTTTACAACTTGTTACACATTAGAAGGGTGTTGAGAGTAAACTGTCCCTTTCCTGGAATGCATTTTTTTACCCTGGCTATGTGCCTATCTTGATTCCTTTACAAATGACTCAAGCTAGCATACTAGTTGCCAAAGATTCCCATCTGTAGGGCAGAAAATACATCACCATTCTCATAGCTACCTGATCATCTGTAACTCTATTCTGATCATGTTGCACATGTGTGTTTTGTACTCATCAATGTTGTCATATATCAATATGTATACATATCCAAATGTTTCTGTGTGTTTCTGCATGGCAGGAAATGCTCAAATCTGAGACTAGCATGTGCAGTGATTCTGATCATGTGTCTGACACTGAGGTAGTCAGCACAATTAAGCCTCCCCACCTGCAAACAGATAGGCTGATCTTTGATCTTTTCAACAGTGCTGTGCCCATTTACTGTAAATCAGCAGACCTGCTGAGCCTTTTCCTCACTACTGCTACTGCCAGAACTAGTGTTAAGCATACAGTATCCAAAATGAAAACATACTGTATATTGCAATGTTTTCCAGGCTATTTAAATACATCATGCAAACACAATTTATGCAATACATTATTATTATTATTATTATTATTATTGTTTTTATTATTATTATCATCATCATCATCATCATCATCATCATCATCATCATCATCGTCATCGTTGTTGTTGTTGTTGTTGTTGTTGGTGCTGGTAGAGTGAGAACTGAACATTATCATGAAGTCATTAAAGTACTTAATATTAAAGTACAATGTTAAATTCGTATGGGTATATCATGGCTTCAGTTGAAAGCCATAAAGTAAGGTTATCTCAACTGAACCCTGCCTAAGCAGATTGCTCCCACAGTTTCACATGCCTGTAACCGTCTCCGAGAACTTAGCCATTTCCCGTAAGTCACGCTCGTTCTCCAACGGGGTGTAATTTGTTGCAAGAGCCTGAAGGGGGCGCTTTTTGGTTTCAGGAAGTCAGCAGACTGCTGCTGTGTGGGGGACAGAACCGCCTGGCTGCGGTCACAGCTCTGAGTGAGAACTGCAGAGTGTCTATGAACATCCGACACATACACAATCAAAAGCACAAATACTGGCCTAGAAGTAGCGAGTATTCAGTATCAACAAGATCTACAGCCGAATAAATACACCCGGCTCTCAATCATGCTGCTTATGGGATTCAGGTTATCACTGTTATAATTCTTTTGTTTAATATAGTCTGATACACTGCAATTAGGGCATTCTCCTGGCAGTAGGCCATGTTTACATTCCGGTTTCTCCAGCTATTCAGGCACTGCGATGCATGCGAGATATAACTGCAGAGGCAGTCGGCATATGGGTGGAACCGGGCTGAGGCATGACAGGAAAAGCTGCATTACAGCAAGTGGGACAGAGTTTGTGAGCAACTAAAGTCAGCTTGACTATTCTGCACCTCCAGACTAAAACTAACAACAGCTTGACTATTCTCACCACACAGGCACCTCTCGACTAAAAATAAAAAAAAAAGTTAAAAAAAACAACAACAACAACACTCGCCCACGCTCACAACCGTCTGCATAAATCATTGTTTATGCACATGGCAAAACCATCTAACAAACAGTGATTAAGTAGGCCTATAGCTCAAGGGCTATTCCATGGTGTATGAGAGCCATTTGATTGTGTTTAACCCTCTTTAGCCTTCTTTAATGCACACTGCTTCTGTGTTTCATGTCTTTAAATGCCTCACAATAGACACCGCAAAAGCTGTCTGCTTTTCCTAAATGTTTATTTGATGGTATTTGTGGACAAGGTCAAACATAACACTTGGAAAGCTTTATCTTCCCTACTTGTACAGCTGTGAGTACAACAGCCTGCATGGCCATCCATTTTTCTTATTGAGGTCAACAGGCGGTTGAGCCGGTTACCTTTTGCACGCAGTCTCTTGAGAGTCTCTTATATAAAGATATCCTCAGACAGATTCCAAAGTCTTGTCTCTGCCAGCCACCAAAGATATGCTGATAAGACCCAGAGGTATGTGATCAACAATTAACAATTGTAGAAACTCAGTGTGGCGCCAAAACACTTGAAAAGTGTGGCGTCCAAACACTTGAGAAGGTTCCAAATATCCTTCTTTCATCAATGTTGTTAATAGCCATTTCCCTTCGAAACTAAGACTTGTAGCTTACTGTCAGTGATTGAGCCTATTACAAGAAGTCAGATGGCATGTCTCCTGAACTGAATGAACTAAAAGAAGGCTGCCACTGACACCGTGTGGTCTTTAGAAGAACTACAACCTCCCTACTCAATATTTACCAATCAACACCACTGTATGTCTATCCCTCCAGTCCCAACCTTCCTTCCTTCCTTTCCTACATCCTAGACATCCTCTCTCTAATACAAGTTATGGTTATCAGATTTGGTAGACGCTTTTGTCCAAAGCAACATAAATATAAAAACAATACAATAATCAATTTAACAGTTAACAATTTGTGAACAAAAGTTGGTCTGACTAGATCAGGGAGAAGAGCAATAATTAACAATGTCAATTCAATCAATAGTCTAATGAAAACAAACAATGAGAGAAGGAGAATAGAAAAAGTGGGGGAAAAGTGTGAAGAAAATGGGGAACGGATGCAATGTAAATACACTGTAAATAGCTGTACATACAGTGCTGACTTGTCTGTCTATAGCCCCTTTCACACTGACCGACACGGAGAGAGGAGGCAACGCCTCCAATAACTCGCCTCTGCACCCGGCTTCAAACAACCCCGGGACCAAAACACCAAAATACCTTTCACACTGCGAAATCCCCCTGAACCCGCTATTTCTTAAACGCTAATGTATCGTTTCTCAGTCTGAAAAGGTCTTATGGTTCAAATTGAATATCAGTATTTATTCGGCTTTTTATAATATATTCTGTTAATACACTGCATGCATATTACTCTTACTACTAGGGATGTAATGGTATGAAAATGTAACCTATAGTGACCAAAATTATCACTGTTTTCGGTATTATCACGGTAATTTTAAAAGTGTGTTCAATATGTTCAGAAAGCACTGATAGGCCTACACAAACTGAAATAGTTTTTAAAACTATTGAGGACACTGGAACACATTTGGGGTGCTCATAAAGGGGGTGCTGGTAAAAAAAAAAGATGAGATTCGATTCCATTATTCTGCTGCATTTTAAGGTGGCCTATTGGTACTGGAGAAGGGCATACAGTATGTCTGCACAAACGAACCTGGCTGAGCTGATGAGCATTCTGAATTCATAGCATAACGTTACCGTGGCATTGTGTGTTGTGTGTTGTGTGCTGTTCCGTTCACTTTTTCCTCGATGCTTATAACTTACTGTGCCCATGACTTGGAGTTTGCTATTTCTGTTATTTAGATCCAATGAGTGAGAGCCAGTAAGTGTTTAAAATAGAATTTTAGTCTAAGGTATTCTCCTGATAACGTGAGTGGAATGGATTTAATGTGGACACGCACGGTTAAGTCCACCAAACAGACAACAGAAACAGGAGGGTAGGCTAGTTTTGTTGCATTGTACCAGCCATGTCAAAAGCAGGCTTGGATCAAGCTGGGAAAAATTAAACACACGGTTTCCACACTGTGGTAAACAACTGTGTAATCATGATATTTGAAATGAAAACGGTAATGGTTATTGTCAACATTTTTATCGTGGTTTACCGCTATACCAGTCATCGCTACATCCCTACAGAACTTACTGTACTACTATCATAATGAATTTCTTGAATTTCCCCTTGGGGATCAATAAAGTATCTATCTATCTATTTAATGTTATTGCTACATTACATCTGTACATGCTGTTCATACCTTGTTCATATGGCATAGCCATGTTTATTCTGCTCTTATAGGGTAACTGCTATTACACTGCATATATTTATACTTAATTTGTATTACTTTAAACCACCAAACACTAACCAACTGTACATTACTGTCTGCACTGCACTACATTTCTTGTCCTGTCTCCGCACCACCTGTCTACTGTATACTTGTGCATCACATCGAACTTTCTGCTTTTTTGCACTTCTGGTTAGACGCAAACTGCACAATGACAATGAAGTTGGATCTAATCTAATTTCATCTAAAGATGGGGAATCAGGACTATAAAAAATTAAATGTGCATTAAACATAGACTTCACATCTACAAACTACATTACGATTAAGTCAAAGGTCAACTCCAAGTATGATTCCAAATACCAATGAATAACACCACACTACAAGATTAGGAAAGTATACAGTATAAGATGATGTTAGGCTATGTGAGGCCAACAGCCATGCTTGTGAAGATCAATTCTTATCTCCTCATTTCCCCACACAGAGCTTGGACAGCAAGAGTACTGTGAAGAGCCTGCAGTGAGGAGGAAATCGTCAAATAAACTAACAGAGTTGGGGTAGGCTAGGCCTGGGCCAGCCATAGGATCACTAATTTCACTCAAGAACAGAGGTAACTGAATGGACTAAGTCAACACCAAAGGATCAACAGAGCTTTATGGCTTGGATAATGCTATCTAGAATGGACCACAGTTTCTGCACTGGTGGACAACACATCTTCTTATATCAGTATTTATACTGTGCTGTAAATTTGCCATAGTCTGGAAATCTAGACAAAAATTTCGAAAGATTTAGGGACTGGCTATGAGTAATGGCACAACTCGAGGGGCGGCATCAAACATGCATTTGGAAATATCACTGCATGCATTTGTATAACAGCATGACCAATGTTTACTGACTGATTCCGAACTTTGACGTCACAGTGCTGTCGTCATCTGTTTAGCTCGCCTATATATCAGATACAGCCATGTGATTGGTGCAGCTCGCCTCTGGCCCGCCTATATATCAGATACAGCCATGTGATTGGTGCAGCTCGGCTCCAAGGGCATGAGAAAGGAGCATCTTTCTCAGCAGCTTATTGGCCAGGTTGTCCACCCAGGTTGTGGTCCTGGGTCATCCTAGATTTTATTTTTGCAAGACAACCTTTTACAGCAGCCCATGTCTGTGAAACCCCCTTTGCCCCCTGGGTATATTCAAATTGTGTTCTCGCAAGAACTCTGAATTTCCAGGGTACATTTGTCATATAGCCATGGTCATTTTTATTGGACATTCCTGATCGTGTCTGATTTTAATGGACATTAATCATTATTCTTCCAAATTATGAGTACCCTAAAGAAGACTTCAACATAAAATACACAAAAGTACAAAATACACAATACACCTGAACCTGAGTATCTCTGATTGGTGTATCCTACTGTATGTTGGTTAAAAAGTACCTGTGAGCATGAAACCTGTATGCTCTGATGAAGACGCTTTGCTGTCGTAATACGTAAGCCCACCTAAATTAAAGGCTTTTTAATAATTGGGGCAGCCGTGGTGTACTGGTTAGGGCTTCGGGCTTGTAACCGGAGGGTTACCGGCTCGATCCCCGGCCAGTCCACCACGGCTGAAGCGCCCTTGAGCAAGGCACCTAACCCCTCACTGCTCCCCAAGCACCACTGGTTGGGCAGGCAGCTCACTGCTCTGGGTTGTGTGATTCACTTCAGTGTGTGCTGTGTGTTCACTAATTCGGTTAAATTGGGTTAAATGCAGAGAACTGAATTTCCCTCACGGGATCAAAAAAGTATATATTCTATTCTTATAAAAAGCAGTGTGACTTTGTTTTGGGGTTTTTTGTTGTTGGTGAGACATAGCCTACACTCCTCAATCAAGCTTTACAAGTCAAACTAAAAGCAAACGTTTTCTTTTGTATCTTAAAATGATTGTCAGGGCTAATGTTTGGATCTGCTACCCTGTAGTGATCACTGATTTTCACAATATAGCTGACTATAAGCTGCAGAGCTCAAACGGAGGCTCTCAGACAGCACAGTAATATCTTTACACAGGAACAGCAGAGTCATGCAGACATATTTCATGTGGCCAATTCTTTGGGGTTGGTGGGTGCTTGATGTGGTTACACTGAAACACCAAGCGTTTAGGTCATGTATGTTGCT
This sequence comes from Sardina pilchardus, assembly GCF_963854185.1. Taxonomy (NCBI): domain Eukaryota; kingdom Metazoa; phylum Chordata; class Actinopteri; order Clupeiformes; family Clupeidae; genus Sardina; species Sardina pilchardus. The sequence goes on from NC_084998.1 coordinate 5,379,923, forward strand.
TGGTTGATGCTGACAAAAACATAAAGCAACAGCAAAGGTAGGCCATGGGGTTCCCAAAAAGATGTGTGGAACTATGCAGCTATTACACAGGCGATTCCCAAAGTCATCGAAGTGGTGATGCAACTTAGGCCTAGCCTACTACTTGTTAAGGAAGTCTACCAACTGTTGGGTTCTCTCAGCGAGTGTGCACGCACAACATCTTGAATCTTGAATAAATCTTGGAAACAATGTTACACTATTCTAGCCAATCTACATACTTCAGAGGCATGGAAGGATTCATTTGATCGACTGTTTGACTGGCAAATATAAACACATCTTTTGCCAGAATTGGGGCTGTGCCCTCGCCTCGGATGTTTAGGTTTTGTGCCTAGCCTACCAGGAATCAACAAGAAAGAACTAAGTAGCCTAGGCTATTTCACGGAGGAGAAATCATTCCAATGTCAAGTCACTTAGCTATTTTAAGGATAGGCTCCAAAATAATATCCTTGTCTTTGTTGGTGCAATGTAGTCGCTTAATTAAATATTGATTTGTAGCAAAAGCATAAGTTCCACAACTTAGTCCTACAGAATGTGCATTTTCAGCAAAGATGGTTTTAAAACGTATAGTATTAGTGAAGTTATAAACATGACCGTAAACATCGAAATCATCATAAAACTTTCATTTTTTTTCTCCTTGATCTGCATAGATAGGCCTAGCCTAAACACTTTCGCTTTCACATTCTCTAACTGTCCGTAGCTTAAAACATAGGCCTACATTCACAAAATGAGTTAAAGGTAGGCTAACATTACGGACTGTGAGTTGTTTAATTTAGATCAACTTGGACAAGAGGAATCAGTAGTCTCATGACAAAACGAAAACCCCAATATTTTCTGATTAAATCCCCCTGCTGCTGGCATATGATCCACAGCTAACTGTTTTCGTGCAAACATTTATTCACAAATAAGCTATGTCTTCCGTTACAAATATGTTTCAGGCTTACCTTGAAGACATTCGAAACGTTATATTCCACATGATAGGCCTACTGTAAATATTTCATATCCAACATTGTACGTAAATCTTCTGCACTGAACCCGACACCCAAGTACTGTTTGGATACCTTGGTTTTACTTTCACTTAGAGCGTTTCGGATCGGTTGTGTTCGAACTAATGGGAGGAGTCACAGGAAAGCAATATAGGCTAGGCCTACCTTATCCTGATAAACGTGGTGATGGATGCATGGCTAGAAAAATATATATAGCCTATACAAAGACATAGCTGTAACACACTTTAACCCTTTGATTAACCTATTTATTCGTGACCAACGCAGATAAGCTTTTGTCAACGTCCGAAAGTTGCCGAAATATGGGTGACGAATAAGTAGGCCTAGCCTTATCTTAACCATACACACATCCTGTTAGGGATGGGTTAGGGGTTAGGATGTGTGTGTGTGTGTGTGTGTGTGTGTGTGTGTGTGTGTGTGTGTGTGTGTGTGTGTGTGTGTGTGTGTGTGTGTGTGTGTGTGTGTGTTATTGAGTGATATTGAATAGGCCTACAACTTTTATATTATTCAATTTGTTATTCAATTATTAATAAATAAATAGGAAATTATATTTATTATTAAATTGCTGAATGTCACTAAACAGTCAAGACCTCAAGCATGCTGAAGGTACGTAACTATTTAGAGCATCTGCGAGGCTTTCATGCCTTCTATATACCACCACCAGATGGAGCCATTGGCCGCCATCTGCTTCAAAGGCGTTTTTGAACGTCTTGGTCCTTGTCCTCAGATGTTGCCTACTGTTTGCCAGCTGAGTTTTACCCTCTTCTCCTGGTTGTCACTCTCTCTGGAATCCTCCCGAGCTGTAAGCATGGGCAGATTATGTGCCACTATGCCCCTGGGCACAGATGTGAAAAGTGCCCGAGCCTCTGCCTGCTTGAGCTGGTACAGAGTCCAAGGGCATCCTCTCCCGTATAAAACAATTAAAAGGGAAAAAAAACAATAACCCTTAAATGATGACTAGTAAATGATGGCTTACAAGTGGAGTGTGGAGGACATGTAGATGTCCACCAAGGACCAGCAGGGCCTGTGGCCCCCTCACGCTAGACTGGACACCGTGCTGCTGGGCTGTAGAACTCAGTCCTGTAGCCTTTGCACTGATCTTTGGCTTTCTTTTTCACTCCTCACATCTTCTGGAGAAACAGACGTCACGGCTGCCAACCGCTGATATTTCTATAAGGTAACTGGAAAGGAGTTCAAGTTATGCACCCGTAGAGGAATCCTACCCGGCCGTACAGTCCCCACGCTGCGGGCCACGGTCACTGTGAGAGCCAAGACGCATCCTTAAATTGTCCATCCTTTCTACTGGGAAGGCTGTTATAAATGCTCTCAGGGAGAAGGGTTACCTGAGAGCCAGTGTCCAATAAGCACTTAACAGTTACACCTTCTATGTCAATGTCCACTCGTGGGCATGGGCCAACAACTTGACTTAGTTGGGGGCTTACTGGGCCTATACCAGAGACTCCGAACACTTGCCCCCTAGTGGCCGGAGAATCTAGTTTAAATTCTCTCCTCTATGACAGAAACGGGCAATGTGCCCGCTCAGATGACATTGTGTACAAATAGGTCTCCCTTGTTCATCCCACTGAAATTTAGGACGTTGGGGTCTTGCCCCTCCCTGCTGCCCCTGTGATCGTAGCCTACTGTGGTTTACCTGAGACTCCTTGGGCTGTGCTGTGAAGCTGTGCGGGTGCCGATGTGATGGTGCTACCTGTTCTTTGGAGCGGCCACGGATGGGTTGCAATTCTTCCAACAGGGCTTTTTGCATTTCCTTCATCTGTAAACGCATCTCCGATAGCAGCTCGGTTTTCAGCCACCATCCAAAACACACTTTCAAAAGCATTGTGAAATGAAATCCCAAATCATTCGGTTTCACAGGATATCATCATTCCACATAGTCTTCACATCTGCTGTAAACACCCTTTTTAAAGCACTTCAGACCAGACATTACTCCAAACGCTTCCTCAGATACATCAAGAACACTACCTTGGCCAGTCTACTAGATAAAGGAAAAGAACAGAGAACATTTGGATTAATAAATTGGCTACAAAGGCATCATTGGTGAAATGAAAAATAAAGAATTTAGCAGCGGATTGTTCCTGACTAATACATTGTTTTTTTATTTTGATTTGATTTATTTGACCAACTCATATTTAAAATAAAAGAACATGATACAGATCATAGACCGCACCATCTCTTTCAACAAGAAAGTCAGGATTACACAAAAAAGCCCTGAGGCTTATTTCCATTGTGGTCCCACCAAGAAAGCAAGAGAGACAGATGGCAACAGATCTTAATCAATCAAGAATGGTGGTGTGACATTAGACCCCCCCACAAAAGAAATAATAACAATAAATAGATTAAATAAACTCCATAAATAAAAATTACAGACACTTGCAAATAGCAGACAAATACTGTCAATAGCAGGACCTAAGACCTATCCCTCAGCCATTTTCTTATTGTACATTTAAAACTCTCCAGATTTCTTATTGACTTAAAATGACTTGGCAATCCATTCCACAGACTAGAAGCTACACACAAAAAAGAAGCTTTCCCTATGTTAGTTTTTACTCTAGGAAGTACAAAGTCTGTGGACCTGCCCCTAGTGGAGTAGTGATGCACATCTCTCACTCTGTTAAAATAATTCATTAAATATCTAGGGACATCTCCAAAGACAATCCTATGGACCACACTCAGCTCAATCTGAGATACTCTATCATCTACTCTTAGCCATCCAACATTTCTAAAGTGTGGGGAGTCCAGATGTGTTCTTGGATGTAGATTCAATATAATTCTTATCAATTTATTCTGAGATGTTTGCAGCCTATGCTTGAAGTACTTAGTAAGCCCATTATACCATGAACAGCAGGCATACTCAAAGTGAGGCTGAATTATGGCTCCTGCAAGAGTCACCAAGGCTCCTGAATCAAGAAACTTAGCAATTCTTGCCAAAAAACGTGTTCTTTGATTTACTTTAGAAATTACTTTTTGAGCTTGCTCACCTCCAGATAAACAACTATCCAAAACACAACCAAGATAACTGACGGATTCCTTGGCAGTGATTACAGTGTCCCCTACTGACACCTGGAATCCTGAGTGCTTATTCAGTTTCATCCTTGACCCAAACAAGATAGATTCAGTTTTGCCTAGATGGAGAGACAATCTATTGAGTGACAGCCACTTGCTGACATTCAAAAGTTCTGTGCTTAAAATTGACTCAACAATGTGTTTCTCTTTATGAGAGTACAGCAATGCAGAATCATCAGCAAATAAAAACAGTTCACAGGAACACACACTCTTCAAATCATTTATATATAAAAGAAACAAAAGTGGACCCAAAAAACGCTCCCTTGAGGAACCCCACATGTAATTGATTGTGATTGGGAGATTGTACCCCCCACATCCACCACTTGTTTCCTATCTTTCAAATATGAAGCAAACCATTTAAGTGCTAAACTGTTAAATCCAATAGCCCTCAATTTTTTTAGTAATATAAAATGATCAACTGTGTCAAACGCCTTTTGTAAATCCAACAGGACCATACCACAGAGTCTGCCCCCATCAACCTCCTTTCTAATAAAATCTGTTAAGTACAATAGACATGAGTCAGTTGAATGGGATTTACGAAAACCTGATTGAAATTCATATAATAAACTGTGGGATTTCAAGTAATCATCAACCTGTTCAAATATAATTACAGTGCATGAAAATGCACTGTACTGTTCTTCCTAGGCTTCTTCTTCTTCTTATTACAGTGCATGAAAATGCACTGTACTGTTCTTCCTATTCTTCTTATTACAGTGCATGAAAATGCACTGTACTGTTCTTCCTAGTCTTCAACTTCTTCATCTTCTTATTATTCTTCTTCTAACGCACGCAATTCAGCTTGAACCGTTTAACGTAGAAACTTCATTCAAACTGTGTTACGTAGATCTTACTTACGCGATGTGGGCTTTGTATATATCAACTTTGTAACTTTTATACTTTTTAAACTATTAGTTAAAAACTATTACAATTTCCCCCATAGACTTAACATTGCTCATTATGACATCACGGCAGCAATTAGAATCTTAGGCCAGGTGGCCGGCCACCTGGGCACCAACTGTCAGTTTCTCTGGCTTTAGCATACAGTCTCTCAGAAGACTACATATCCTGTTAACTGTTTCCTCTGTCTATTTCTATTTCAAAATAAAAGTCCTCACTGCAATAATACACTATTAAATCATTTAACCATTGAAACTACTCAACTATTGAACTGTTCAACCATTCCAACCGTCAGTTATCATCCACTATGCCTCCAGTCAACTACATGAAACCTCCATGTACCTAGCAACCAACATAGCAACCATTAAAATTAAGTGTTTATGACCGTTTCCATAGCAACCAACATGATTATACTGCAGTAACTTCTTGTTTCCTGATAGTGGCCACCATGGATACTCTAGCAACAAATGTTTCAAAATAAAAGTCCTCACTAGCAAGTTAGCTAGTTAGCATGGTTAGCATAGTTAGCATTTTTAGCATAACTGCAAAAAATTATCAACTAAGTTAGCTTATCAACCTGGTTAGCATTGTTAGCAAATTTAGCATTGTTAGCATTGTTAGCATAGTTAGCATTTTTAGCATTACTGCTAGAAATCATCGGTTAAGTTAGCTAATCAACCTGGTTAGCATTGTTAATAAAGTTAGCATTGCTAGCATAATTAGCATTTTTAGCGTAACTGCTAGAAATCATTAGCAAAGTTAGCTAATTAACATTTTAACATGAATAGAAATCATTAGTTAAGTTAGAACTGGAATGTTTCATCTTTAAACTGTCTTCTTTCACACTATCAACTCTCTGTAAATCATGCAACCACCATGTTTACCCAAGCTACACCTTAGTAACCATATCTACATTATCTATCTATTTTTGCATTTTCATGCACTGGTAATTCCTTGGAATTGCATTTCTAGTTATTATTATTACAGTGCATGAAAATGCACTGTACTGTTCTTCCTAGGCTTCTTATTATTACAGTGCATGAAAATGCACTGTACTGTTCTTCCTAGGCTTCTTATTATTAAACTTCTTCTTCTAACGCTCGCAATTCAGCTTCAACCGTTTAACGTAGAAACTTCATTCAAACTTTGTTGCGTAGGTCTTGCTTATGCCATATGTGCTTTGTATTTTTCAACTTTGTAACTTTTATACTTTTTAAACTATTAGTTAAAAACTATCACCATTTCCCCCATAGACTTAACATTGCTCATTATGACATCACGGCAGCAATTAGAATGTTACCCCAGCTGGTCAGCCACCTGGGCACCAACTGTCAGTTTCTCTCAGGCTCCTCTCTGAAGACTACATATTCTGTTCCCCTGTATCCTCTGTGCACAACAGTATCAAAATAAGTCCTCCTAATTCCATCCAACTTTATATCCATTCATCTTCTTCAAACCATTCACTCATCCACCCATTCTAAACAGTCTGCCTATCAACAACATCAATTAGACACTCTACATTGAACTTTTAAACAATCTACTCTGTCTCAGGCTGGCTCTCTTAAGACTAGCCAGTTAAATTGATTACACCTGTATCTGTATCCACTACTCTCAGTAGAGAGCTGTGTCTCTCCATTCTACAAGAATATAAGGCACATTCCATCCAACATTCTATCCATTCATCTTCTTCAGACCATTCACTCATCCACCCATTAAACTGTCTATCAACATCTATTAAACAATCTGTCTATCAACATCCATTAAACTCTCTGTCTATCAACATTAATTAGACTATCTACATTCAACTTTTAAATTATTTACTCTGTCTCAGGCTTTAAGAGTACTCTGGCTCTCTTAAGACTAGCCAGTTAAATTGATTACACCTGTGTCAACTACTCTCAGAGAGCTGTATCAGTGTCTCTCTTAACAAGAATATAAGGCACATTCCATCCAACCTTCTATCCATTCATCTTCTTCAGACCATTCACTCATCCACCCATTAAACTGTCAATCAATATAAAACAATCTGCCTATCAACATCCATTAAACATTCTATCTATCAACATTAATTAGACTATCTACATACAACTTTTAAAGTATTTACTGTGGGTCCCTCTCAAGCAGCGTTTATATGTCCTCCCTCGCTCCTCGATCCTCAATGATCTACATAAAGAAAGATAGAAGAAGGGCTAGACTATCCCATTGTTGCCGCTCCATCATTCTTTATGTAGATCAGTGAGGAGCGAGAGAGGACGCGTAAACGCTATGAGAGGCACCTTCTGTCTCAGGCTTTAAGCATACAATCTCATTAAGACTACAGATCCTGTTTCACTACTTCCTCTGTCCACAACTGTTTCAAAATAAAGGTCCTCACTGCAATAATACACTATTAAATCATTTAACCATTGAAACTACTCAACTATTGAACTGTTCAACCATTCCAACTGTCAGTTATCATCCACTATGCCTCCAGTCAACTACATGAAACCTCCATGTACCTAGCAACCAACATAGCAACCATTAAAATTAAGCGTTTATGACCGTTTCCATAGCAACCAACATGATTATACTGCAGTAACTTCTTGCTTCCTGATAGTGGCCACCATGGATACCCTAGCAACAAATGTTTCAAAATAAAAGTCCTCACTAGCAAGTTAGCTAGTTAGCATAGTTAGCATTGTTAACATAGTTAGCATTTTTAGCATAACTGCTAGAAATCATCGGTTAAGTTAGCTAATCAACCTGGTTAGCATTGTTAGTAAAGTTAGCATTGCTAGCATAATAAGCATTTTTAGCGTAACTGCTAGAAATCATTAGCTAAGTTAGCTAATCAACATTTTAACATGAATAGAAATCATTAGTTAAGTTAGAACTGGAATGTTTCATCTTTAAACTGTCTACCTTCACACTATCAACTCTCTGTAAACTATGCAACCACCATGTTTACCCTAGCTACACCTTAGTAACCATATCTACATTATCTATCTATTTTTGCATTTTCATGCACTGGTAATTCCTTGGAATTGCATTTCTAGTTAAACTTCTTCTTCTAACGCTCGCAATTCAGCTTCAACCGTTTAACGTAGAAACTTCATTCAAACTTTGTTGCGTAGGTCTTGCTTATGCCATATGTGCTTTGTATTTTTCAACTTTGTAACTTTTATACTTTTTAAACTATTAGTTAAAAACTATCACCATTTCCCCCATAGACTTAACATTGCTCATTATGACATCACGGCAGCAATTAGAATGTTACCCCAGCTGGTCAGCCACCTGGGCACCAACTGTCAGTTTCTCTCAGGCTCCTCTCTGAAGACTACATATTCTGTTCCCCTGTATCCTCTGTGCACAACAGTATCAAAATAAGTCCTCCTAATTCCATCCAACTTTATATCCATTCATCTTCTTCAAACCATTCACTCATCCACCCATTCTAAACAGTCTGCCTATCAACAACATCAATTAGACGCTCTACATTGAACTTTTAAACAATCTACTCTGTCTCAGGCTGGCTCTCTTAAGACTAGCCAGTTAAATTGATTACACCTGTATCTGTATCCACTACTCTCAGTAGAGAGCTGTGTCTCTCCATTCTACAAGAATATAAGGCACATTCCATCCAACATTCTATCCATTCATCTTCTTCAGACCATTCACTCATCCACCCATTAAACTGTCTATCAACATCTATTAAACAATCTGTCTATCAACATCCATTAAACTCTCTGTCTATCAACATTAATTAGACTATCTACATTCAACTTTTAAATTATTTACTCTGTCTCAGGCTTTAAGAGTACTATGGCTCTCTTAAGACTAGCCAGTTAAATTGATTACACCTGTGTCAACTACTCTCAGAGAGCTGTATCAGTGTCTCTCTTAACAATAATATAAGGCACATTCCATCCAACCTTCTATCCATTCATCTTCTTCAGACCATTCACTCATCCACCCATTACACTGTCAATCAATATAAAACAATCTGCCTATCAACATCCATTAAACATTCTATCTATCAACATTAATTAGACTATCTACATACAACTTTTAAAGTATTAACTGTGGGTCCCTCTCAAGCAGCGTTTATATGTCCTCCCTCGCTCCTCGATCCTCAATGATCTACATAAAGAAAGATAGAAGAAGGGCTAGACTATCCCATTGTTGCCGCTCCATCATTCTTTATGTAGATCAGTGAGGAGCGAGAGAGGACGCGTAAACGCTATGAGAGGCACCTTCTGTCTCAGGCTTTAAGCATACAATCTCATTAAGACTACAGATCCTGTTTCACTACTTCCTCTGTCCACAACTGTTTCAAAATAAAGGTCCTCACTGCAATAATACACTATTAAATCATTTAACCATTGAAACTACTCAACTATTGAACTGTTCAACCATTCCAACTGTCAGTTATCATCCACTATGCCTCCAGTCAACTACATGAAACCTCCATGTACCTAGCAACCAACATAGCAACCATTAAAATTAAGTGTTTATGACCGTTTCCATAGCAACCAACATGATTATACTGCAGTAAATTCTTGTTTCCTGATAGTGGCCACCATGGATACCCTAGCAACAAATGTTTCAAAATAAAAGTCCTCACTAGCAAGTTAGCTAGTTAGCATAGTTAGCATTGTTAGCATAGTTAGCATTTTTAGCATAACTGCTAGAAATCATCGGTTAAGTTAGCTAATCAACCTGGTTAGCATTGTTAGTAAAGTTAGCATTGCTAGCATAATAAGCATTTTTAGCGTAACTGCTAGAAATCATTAGCTAAGTTAGCTAATCAACCTGGTTAGCATTGTTAGTAAAGTTATCATTGCTAGCATAATTAGCATTTTTAGCGTAACTGCTAGAAATCATTACCTAAGTTAGCTAATCAACATTTTAACATGAATAGAAATCACTAGTTAAGTTAGAGCTGGAATGTTTCATCTTTAAACTGTCTACCTTCACACTATCAACTCTCTGTAAACTATGCAACCACCATGTTTACCCTAGCTACACCTTAGCAACCATATCTACATTATCCATCTATTTTTGCATTTTCATGCACTGGTAATTCCTTGGAATTGCATTTCTAGTTATTATTAAACTTCTTCTTCTAACGCAGCCAATTCAGCTTCAACCGTTTAACGTAGAAACTTCATTCAAACGTTGTTGCGTAGGTCTTGCTTATGCCATGTCTGCTTTGTATTTTTCAACTTTGTAACTTTTATACTTTTTAAACTATTAGTTAAAAACTATTACAATTTCCCCCATAGACTTAACATTGCTCATTATGACATCACGGCAGCAATTAGAATCTTAGGCCAGGTGGCCGGCCACCTGGGCACCAACTGTCAGTTTCTCTCAGGCTTTAAGCATACAGTCTCTCAGAAGACTACATATCCTGTTAACTGTTTCCTCTGTCCACAACTGTTTCAAAATAAAAGTCCTCACTGCAATAATACACAATTAAATCATTTAACCATTGAAACTACTCAACTATTGAACTGTTCAACCATTCCAACTGTCAGTTATCATCCACTATGCCTCCAGTCAACTACATGAAACCTCCATGTACCTAGCAACCAACATAGCAACCATTAAAATTAAGCATTTATGACCGTTTCCATAGCAACCAACATGATTATACTGCAGTAACTTCTTGTTTCCTGATAGTGGCCACCATGGATACCCTAGCAACAAATGTTTCAAAATAAAAGTCCTCACTAGCAAGTTAGCTAGTTAGCATGGTTAACATAGTTAGCATTGTTAGCATAGTTAGCATTTTCAGCCTAACTACAAAAAATAATCAACTAAGTTAGATAATCAACTTGGTTAGCATTGTTAGCAAATTTAGCATTGTTAGCAAAGTTAGCATTTTTAGCATTACTGCTAGAAATCATTGGTTAAGTTAGCTAATCAACCTGGTTAGCATTGTTAGTAAAGTTAGCATTGCTAGCATAATTAGCATTTTTAGCACAACTGCTAGAAATCATTAGCTAAGTTAGCTAATCAACATTTTAACATGAATAGAAATCATTAGTTAAGTTAGAACTGGAATGTTTCATCTTTAAACAGTCTACCTTCACACTATCAACTCTCTGTAAACTATGCAACCACCATGTTTACCCTAGCTACACCTTAGCAACCATATCTACATTATCCATCTATTTTTGCATTTTCATGCACTGGTAATTCCTTGGAATTGCATTTCTAGTTATTATTAAACTTCTTCTTCTAACGCAGCCAATTCAGCTTCAACCGTTTAACGTAGAAACTTCATTCAAACGTTGTTGCGTAGGTCTTGCTTATGCCATGTCTGCTTTGTATTTTTCAACTTTGTAACTTTTATACTTTTTAAACTATTAGTTAAAAACTATTACAATTTCCCCCATAGACTTAACATTGCTCATTATGACATCACGGCAGCAATTAGAATCTTAGGCCAGGTGGCCGGCCACCTGGGCACCAACTGTCAGTTTCTCTCAGGCTTTAAGCATACAGTCTCTCAGAAGACTACATATCCTGTTAACTGTTTCCTCTGTCCACAACTGTTTCAAAATAAAAGTCCTCACTGCAATAATACACAATTAAATCATTTAACCATTGAAACTACTCAACTATTGAACTGTTCAACCATTCCAACTGTCAGTTATCATCCACTATGCCTCCAGTCAACTACATGAAACCTCCATGTACCTAGCAACCAACATAGCAACCATTAAAATTAAGCATTTATGACCGTTTCCATAGCAACCAACATGATTATACTGCAGTAACTTCTTGTTTCCTGATAGTGGCCACCATGGATACCCTAGCAACAAATGTTTCAAAATAAAAGTCCTCACTAGCAAGTTAGCTAGTTAGCATGGTTAACATAGTTAGCATTGTTAGCATAGTTAGCATTTTCAGCCTAACTACAAAAAATAATCAACTAAGTTAGATAATCAACTTGGTTAGCATTGTTAGCAAATTTAGCATTGTTAGCAAAGTTAGCATTTTTAGCATTACTGCTAGAAATCATTGGTTAAGTTAGCTAATCAACCTGGTTAGCATTGTTAGTAAAGTTAGCATTGCTAGCATAATTAGCATTTTTAGCACAACTGCTAGAAATCATTAGCTAAGTTAGCTAATCAACATTTTAACATGAATAGAAATCATTAGTTAAGTTAGAACTGGAATGTTTCATCTTTAAACAGTCTACCTTCACACTATCAACTCTCTGTAAACTATGCAACCACCATGTTTACCCTAGCTACACCTTAGTAACCATATCTACATTATCTATCTATTTCTGCATTTTCATGCACTGGTAATTCCTTGGAATTGCATTTCTAGTTAAACTTCTTCTTCTAACGCTCGCAATTCAGCTTCAACCGTTTAACGTAGAAACTGCATTCAAACGTTGTTGCGTAGGTCTTGCTTATGCCATGTGTGCTTTGTATTTTTCAACTTTGTAACTTTTATACTTTTTGAACTATTAAATAAAAACTATTAACAATTTCCCCATAGACTTAACATTGCTCATTATGACATCACGGCAGCAATTAGAATGTTACACCAGGTGGCCAGTCCAGGTGCAGCAGCTCTCTCACTCTCTCAGGATTTAAACACTGGCCCTCTTGAGACTACATTTTCTGTTCCCCTGTATCCTCTGCGCATAACTGTATCAACGTAAGTCTTCCTAATTCCATCCAACTTTCTATCCATTCATCTTCTTCAAACCATTCACTCATCCACCCATTCTTAACAGTCTGCCTATCAACATCAATTAGACGATCTACATTCAACTTTTAAACAATCTACTCTGTCTCAGCTTTAAGCACACACTCTCTTAAGACTAGCCAGTTAAATTGATTACACCTGTATCTGTATCCACTACTCTCAGTAGAGAGCTGTGTCTCTCCATTCTACAAGAATATAAGGCACATTCCATCCAACTTTCTATCCATTCATCTTCTTCAGACCATTCACTCATCCACCCATTAAACTGTCTATCAACATCTATTAAACAATCTGCCTATCAACATCCATTAAACTCTCTGTCTATCAACATTAATTAGACTATCTACATTCAACTTTTAAATGATTTACTCTGTCTCAGGCTTTAAAATACACTCATGGCTCTCTTAAGACCAGCCAGTTAAATTGATTACATCTGTATCAACTACTCTCAGAGAGCTGTATCAGTGTCTCTCTTAACAAGAATATAAGGCACATTCCATCCAACCTTCTATCCATTCATCTTCTTCAGACCATTCACTCATCCACCCATTAAACTGTCAATCAATATCTATTAAACAATCTGCCTATCAACATCCATTAAACTTTCTGTCTATCAACATTAATTAGACTATCTACATACAACTTTTAAAGTATTTACTGTGGGTGCCTCTCAAGCAGCGTTTATATGTCCTCCCTTGCTCCTCGATCCTCAATGATCTACATAAAGAAAGATAAAAGAAGGGCTAGACTATCCCATTGTTGCCACTCCATCATTCTTTATGTAGATCAGTGAGGATCAAGGAGCGAGAGAGGACGCTTAAACGCTATATGAGAGGCACCCTCTGTCTCAGGCTTTAAGCATACAATCTCATTAAGACTACAGATCCTGTTTCACTACTTCCTCTGTCCACAACTGTTTCAAAATAAAGGTCCTCACTGCAATACACTATTAAATCATTTAACCATTGTAACTACTCAACTATTTAACTGTTCAACCATTCCTACTGTCAGTTATCAACTATGCCTCCAGTCAACTACACGAAACCTCAATGTACCTAGCAACCAACATAGCAACCATTAAAATTAAGCGTTTATGACAGTTTCCATAGCAACCAACTTGATTATACTGCAGTAACTTCTTGTTTCCTGATAGTGGCCACCATGGATACCCTAGCAACAAATGTTTCAAAATAAAAGTCCTCACTAGCAAGTTAGCTAGTTCTTCTTCTAACGCACGCAATTCAGCTTCAACCGCTTAACGTAGAAACTCCATTCAAACTATGTCGCGTAGGTCTTACTTACGCGATGTGTGCTTTGTATTTTTCAACTTTGTAACTTTTATACTTTTTAAACTATTAGTTAAAAACTATTACCATTTCCCCCATAGACTTAACATTGCTCATTATGACATCACGGCAGCAATTAGAATCTTATGCCAGGTGGCCGGCCACCTGGGCACCAACTGTCAGTTTCTCTCAGGCTCCTCTCTGAAGACTACATATTCTGTTCCCCTGTATCCTCTGCGCACAACAGTATCAAAATAAGTCCTCCTAATTCCATCCAACTTTATATCCATTCATCTTCTTCAAACCATTCACTCATCCACCCATTCTAAACAGTCTGCCTATCAACAACATCAATTAGACGCTCTACATTGAACTTTTAAACAATCTACTCTGTCTCAGGCTGGCTCTCTTGAGACTAGCCAGTTAAATTGATTACACCTGTATCTGTATCCACTACTCTCAGTAGAGAGCTGTGTCTCTCCATTCTACAAGAATATAAGGCACATTCCATCCAACATTCTATCCATTCATCTTCTTCAGACCATTCACTCATCCACCCATTAAACTGTCTATCAACATCTATTAAACAATCTGTCTATCAACATCCATTAAACTCTCTGTCTATCAACATTAATTAGACTATCTACATTCAACTTTTTAATTATTTACTCTGTCTCAGGCTTTAAGAGTACTCTGGCTCTCTTAAGACTAGCCAGTTAAATTGATTACACCTGTGTCAACTACTCTCAGAGAGCTGTATCAGTGTCTCTCTTAACAAGAATGTAAGGCACATTCCATCCAACCTTCTATCCATTCATCTTCTTCAGACCATTCACTCATCCACCCATTAAACTGTCAATCAATATCTATTAAACAATCTGCCTATCAACATCCATTAAACATTCTGTCTATCAACATTAATTAGACTATCTACATAAAACTTTTAAAGTATTTACTGTGGGTCCCTCTCAAGCACCGTTTATATGTCCTCCCTCGCTCCTCAATGATCTACATGAAGAAAGATAGAAGAAGGGCTAAACTATCCCATTGTTGCCGCTCCATCATTCTTTATGTAGATCAGTAAGGAGCGAGAGAGGACGCGTAAACGCTATGAGAGGCACCTTCTGTCTCAGGCTTTAAGCATACAATCTCATTAAGACTACAGATCCTGTTTCACTACTTCCTCTGTCCACAACTGTTTCAAAATAAAGGTCCTCACTGCAATAATACACTATTAAATAATTTAACCATTGAAACTACTCAACTATTGAACTGTTCAACCATTCCAACTGTCAGTTATCATCCACTATGCCTCCAGTCAACTACATGAAACCTCCATGTACCTAGCAACCAACATAGCAACCATTAAAATTAAGTGTTTATGACCGTTTCCATAGCAACCAACATGATTATACTGCAGTAACTTCTTGCTTCCTGATAGTGGCCACCATGGATACCCTAGCAACAAATGTTTCAAAATAAAAGTCCTTACTAGCAAGTTAGCATGGTTAGCATAGTTAGCATTGTTAGCATAGTTAGCATTTTTAGCATGACTGCAAAAAATCATCAACTAAGTTAGCTAATCAACCTGGTTAGCATTGTTAGCAAATTTAGCATTGTTAGCATAGTTAGCATTTTTAGCATTACTGCTAGAAATCATCGGTTCAGTTAGCTAATCAACCTGGTTAGCATTGTTAGTAAAGTTAGCATTGCTAGCATAATACGCATTTTTAGCGTAACTGCTAGAAATCATTAGGTAAGTTAGCTAATCAACATTTTAACATGAATAGAAATCATTAGTTAAGTTAGAACTGGAACGTTTCATCTTTAAACTGTCTACCTTCACACTATCAACTCTCTGTAAACTATGCAACCACCATGTTTACCCTAGCTACACCTTAGTAACCATATCTACATTATCTATCTATTTTTGCATTTTCATGCACTGGTAATTCCTTGGAATTGCATTTCTAGTTCTTCTTCTTCTAACGTATTTAATGCAGCTTCAACCGTTTGACGTAGAAACTTCATTCAAATTTTGCTGCGTAGGTCTTGCTTAGGACACCCGTGCTATTTATTTTTCAACTTTGTAACTTTTATACTTTTTAAACTATAAATTAAAAACTATTAAACATTTCCCCATAGACATAACATTGGCCTCTATGACATCACAATCAGGTCGTTGAGCAATTAGAATCTTATGCCAGGTGGCCAGCCCCACCTGCAGCAGCCCTCTCTCTCTCAGGCTTAAAGCATACAATCTCTCTGTGAAGACTACATATCCTGTTTCCTCTTTCCACAACTGTTTCAAAATAAAAGTCCTCAGTGCAATAATACACTATTAAATCATTTAACCATTGAAACTACTCAACTATTTAACTGTTCAACCATTCCAACTGTCAGTTATCAGGTCGTTGAGCAATTAGAATCTTATGCCAGGTGGCCAGCCCCACCTGCAGCAGCCCTCTCTCTCTCAGGCTTAAAGCATACAATCTCTCTGTGAAGACTACATATCCTGTTTCCTCTTTCCACAACTGTTTCAAAATAAAAGTCCTCAGTGCAATAATACACTATTACATCATTTAACCATTGAAACTACTCAACTATTTAACTGTTCAACCATTCCAACTGTCAGTTATCATCAACTATGCCTCCAGTCAACTACATGAAACCTCCATGTACCTAGCAACCATTAAAATTAAGCGTTTATGACCGTTTCCATAGCAACCACCATGATTTTACTACAGTAACTTCTTTATTCCTGATAGTTAGCATTGTTAGCATAGTTAGCATTTTTAGCATAGCTGCTAGAAATGATTAGCTAAGTTAGCTAATCAACCTGGTTAGCATTGTTAGCATAGTTAGCATTGTTAGCATAGTTAGCATTTTTAGCATAACTGCTAAAAATGATTAGCTAAGTTAGCTAATCAACGTGGTTAGCATTGTTAACATAATTAGCATTATTAGCATAGTTAGCATTTTTAACATTACTGTTAGAAATCATCAACTAAGTTAGCTTATCAACCTGGTTAGCATTGTTAACATAGTAAGCATTTTTACAATAACTATTAAAAATCATTAGCTAAGTAAACCAATCAACCTGGTTATCATTGTTAACATAGTTAACATTTTAGAATACCTATTAGAAATCATTAGTTAAGTTAAAACAGGAATGTTTAAGCTTTGAAATGTCTACCTTAACACTATCAACTCTCTTTAAACTATGCAACCACCATGTTTACCCTAGCTACACCTTAGTAACCATATCTATATTATCTATCTATACATTTTTTGCATTTTCATGCACTGGTAATTCCTTGGAATTGCATTTCTAGTTCTTTCTATTATCTTAGATAATGTGCATAAGATAGAGACAGGCCTATAGTTACCATGGTCCAGTTTATTACCTTTTTTTATAAAGTGGAATTACTCTTGCCATCTTCATGTCTTTGGGGAAATATCCTTGTTCAATAGATATATTAATAATGTGGGTAATACATGGGGTAATGCTCTCTGACGCATCTTTCAAGAATCTCGCAGAGATGTTATCAAGACCTGTGGCTCATTCTACTTTGCTCTCTGACGCATCTTTCAAGAATCTCGCAGAGATGTTATCAAGACCTGTGGCTCATTCTACTTTGCTCTCTGACGCATCTTTCAAGAATCTCGCAGAGATGTTATCAAGACCTGTGGCTCATTCTACTTTGATCTGGTGTTTTGCTCCTCCTGTGTAAGTCTCTGCTTATATATAAAATGATGGCCACGCCCGAGTATAATCCACTTGACTTTATTGTGCTCAAGGAGCTGCACAGCAGGAGAGTAGAAAGTTGCCTGTTTTCCACAATATCTGTAATTTTTAACTCTTAAACCTGTAGAAACATTCTGAGCTATGCATTTCATTCTTGAAACTTACAATACATTGCTGCAATAAAGTCTGTGTACTGTACATGTGTTGAACAATAAATCACATTCCTTTTTTTTTTGTTTGTTTGTTTTACAATCAACCAGACATTTAACATTATAACCTAAGGTAATGGGGTGGACTACCCATTTACCCTCATAGCTGCCGGAGATTATTCTGCTCCAAGTTGGCGAGCTATGTGTGGCCAACAACAAAGTCTTTTAGCCTTTCAGGTGGGCGGATGACTCTGCCCCTGGTTGACATCCGGGTCGGGACGTGTGCTGCAGGCTCTGTGGACACAGTCTGTCTTTGGGGTGAGCCCTGGGCAGCAGGATGCATGCTCGCTTGCGTGCTCTCTGTCTCACGTGGTTGCTGCTCGCTCACCTGAACAGTCTCGTCCTCGCCGTGCTGACCAGCTGGGTCGAAGGCTGGGCGCAGGTGGCGCCTGTTCCGCCTTAGGACTCCCCGGTCGGTCTGGACCAGGTAGGATCTTGGAGCATGGTGGTCACTCTGGACTGTCCCTGTCGTCGTCCAGCCAGACTCATTGTCCAGTTTCAGCACCACACTCGACCCTGGGTTGAGAGGCGGGAGCGCTTGGGCACCATGACGCCTGTTGTAGGCTCGTCTGTAGCCTTCCTTGGCCCTGGCGTCAGCCTGTCTGACCGTTTGGAAGTCTGGCCATCTGGGAGCCAGGACCGTTTCAAGAGTGGGCAACGTTGTCTTTATTTGGCGACCCAGCATAAGCTGCGCAGGGCTGGCACCCGTGGCTTGTAGGGGTGTGGCTCTGTAGCTCATAAGAGCCAGAAACGGGTCAGCCTGCCGCAGGATCCTTTTGGCCGTCTGTACGGCTCTCTCAGCCTCACCATTGGACTGAGGGTAGTGAGGGCTGGAAGTGATGTGTGTGAAGTCATAGGTTTCAGAAAAGTCTTTAAAGTCTTTACTCACAAATTGTCCTCCATTGTCTGTGTACAGCTCGTCCGGACACCCCCAGCGCGCAAAGATGTTCTTCAGCCGGGCACAGGTGG
This sequence comes from Sardina pilchardus, assembly GCF_963854185.1. Lineage (NCBI taxonomy): Eukaryota > Metazoa > Chordata > Actinopteri > Clupeiformes > Clupeidae > Sardina > Sardina pilchardus. The sequence goes on from NC_084998.1 coordinate 5,398,869, forward strand.
TCTGGCTGGTCATGTTAGGTAGGTGGGCGATCTCCAGGTAACGAGAGAAATAGTCAATGACAATTAAATAGTTCTTTTTCTCGTACTCACATATGTCTGCTGCAATCCTCTGCCAGGGCCTGGACGGTAGCTGCGTTGTGATCAGCGGCTCCTTCCTCTGTGTTGGTCTGACCTGCAGGCATTCCGGACACCTCGTCACAAGGTCCTGGATCTCTCTCTCCAGGCCGGGCCACCACACGCTCATGCGCGCCCTCTCTTTGCATTTGGTGATGCCCTGGTGCCCGTCGTGCAGACGGTAGAGTATGTCTTGTCTCATGCTGCGCGGGATGACGATGCGTTCCCCGTACAGCAACAGTCCTTTCGAGACAGACAGGCTGTTTCCCCACTGGTGGTATGCTTTTGCTTGTGCCGGGACGTTACTCACATGGTTTGGCCAGCCACGAGCCACCAGACTCTTCACCACCTGGAGCTCGTAGTCTGCAGTTGTCTCCTGCTTGATCCGTTCCAGCTTGGACGGAGACACTGGCCATGCTGAGTGGGCTGCATCTTCAAATGCTGAGACATCACAGGTTAGTTCTGACACTTCATTTAGCATTACAGGCAATGGCTGTCTAGAAAGTGTGTCAGCTACTGTTAGCGTTTTGCCTGGCACATATTCTGCAGTGGGGTTGTACTTCATCAGGCGCATGAGCAGACGCTGGCATCGCAGAGGGACTGTGTCGAGGTCTTTATTATTGATCAGAGGCACCAACGGCTTGTGGTCCGTGTGCACTGTGAAATGTTCTAGCCCGTACAAGTAATGTGAGAATCTTTCGCAAGCCCAGACTGCTGCTAAGCATTCTTTCTCTATTTGCGCGTAGCGCGTCTCAGAGTCTGTCAGTGTCCTAGAACAGAATGCCACTGGTTTAAGACCATCAGTGTGTCGCTGTAACAGCACGCTGCCTAGCCCGTAGCTGCTGGCGTCTGCGCTGACTATTGTAGGCTTGTTAATGTCGTAAAATGCCAGTGTGGGTGTTGTGCACACGTTTCGCTTTACCTGACTGAAGGCCTCTGCCTGGGACGTGTCCCAGGTCCATGCTGCATCGCTCTTCAGTAGGTCGTTGAGGGGCTTCACTGTGTCTGACAAGTTGGGCAAGTATCTCCCCAGGTAGTGCACCATACCTAGGAACCTCCGCAGGCCTGGCACGTCACATGGTGCTTGCATCTCCATAATGGCGCTCACCTTGGATGGGTCGGGCCGAATGCCCTCCTCGTCGATGCAGTGACCCAGGTATGTCAGCCTTTTCTGACGCAGGCAGCACTTCCCCTCGTTGAGCTTCAAGCCAGCGTCCTTCAAGATCCGTAGGGCTGCCTGGAGTCTCTCTTCGTGCTGGCTCTCGTTCTTGCCATGGACGAGGATGTCGTCCATAAACACCTCCACTCCCTCCTGGTCGCAGAACAGCACGGACATCTCCCTCTGAAAAATTTCGGAGGCACTGGAGATTCCGAAAGGGAGCCTCCTGAAAAAGTATCTCCCCATCGGTGTGATGAATGTTGTGAGCTTGGCAGTCTCTCTATCTAAGGGAATTTGCCAAAACCCGCTGGCTGCATCCAGCAGTGAAAACACGCGTGAGTCTGCCAGCCTCGGCAGTATGTCATCTATGGTGGGCAGCACATACCTCTCTCTCTTTATGGCTGTGTTGAACCGTTTTAGATCGACACAGATCCTCACCTCGCCTGACTTTTTCGGGACCGGGACCATAGGAGCGCACCACTCCGTCGGCTCCTTCACCTCCTCGATGACGCCACATCTCACCATCCTCTCCAGCTCAGCTCTGACCTTGGGAAACAAAGGGGCCGACACTCTCCTCGCAGTGCTCACACTGTACAGGACAGCATCCTCTCTGAGGCGGATTTTGACTGGCTTGACCATCAATAGGCCCAGTTCTGCATTCCGCTTTCGTCGTCGCGTTACTTCTGACACCATGTGTAAGTCTCTGCTTATATATAAAATGATGGCCACGCCCGAGTATAATCCACTTGACTTTATTGTGCTCAAGGAGCAGCACAGCAGGAGAGTAAATCAGTATAACTGACTCGGCTTCGCGCCGTTACATGCTTATGTATGAACTTGTGTTACCCACACGCATGCGCACATACATGACACCTCCATTTAGTCTCACTTTCTTTTAGTCTCTTATCTAGTTTCTCTTCTTGTCTTTAAATTGTTGTATTCTATTTTAACCTGGATTTTATCCACTCTGGACAGGTTTTACATAATAAGGGATTTGTCACCACCTAGTGTTTTTTTTTTCTGTATTGGTTCCTTTTGGTTTTTAACATTTTGTATTTTTTTGTGTGGTCCTTTGGTTTTAGGCTTGCTTAATTAACCCCTTTGGCACTTTATTCTTGTTTGCACTAGCACTTTTTTATTATAGCACTTATGCTGGAACCTTACTGTTGAACCCCTTGATTGGCTAATTGAATAAATTAATATTTATGGCTTATACAGTAGGCTATATGAATTTATTTATTTATTTATTTATTGGTTGGTTTAACACCTCTCCCTTTCTAAATGTACTATTTCTGCCCTATACTCCTTTTATGTCTAGTTTTTAGCCTTTTTGTGTTTGTAGGAGTCTCCACCCTTTTACTTTTTCTTGATTTCTGATAGGCCCGTGCGCTGAAACCTTCGCCCACATGATAACTGGGCTGAGCTATGATTGGGTTACAGCATAACACCTGCCGCAGGGCTACACCTAGGTGGTGAGAACTCGGGCTGTCATTGGACAGAGAAGAATTTGTACCACACCGTTGAGGCTGTTTTTTACTTGAGTTAGTTGAGTTCACTTGCTCAAGCTGTCACTTGTTCACGGCGTACGTGGACACACAATTGATTGTCGATACAAATAGCTTAAGAGCCCATACTGCGCATACGGAGGAACGTTCTTTTAAGGATGGGTTCATCTGCTAGCCTCCTGCTTGTCATTTACTGCTGTAATGTCTCTGCAAGGTATTGGTCATTTCTTTTAATTTTCCGTCTTTTGGATAGGCTACCATAGCGATCTGAATCTAGTCCCAATTTCCAGAGGTGTGGACTCGAGTCATGTGACTTGGACTCGAGCAGGGCTCAACATTAGCTTTTAAAAGTGGTTGCCAACTGGGCAACCACGCATGAGGTTTTGGTTGCCAAATACAAAAAAATGGTTGCCCCATTATTAAAGGCCTATTATTTCAGTTTTCTCTGTGCACTAAAATAAGGCATATCTTTAATGTCTTGGATACATATTGTCAGTATGTTTAATGTGGTGTGTAGGGCTAATTGAGTACACATGGGTTGTGTGTACAGTAGGCATAATTGAGTGCCTGTCACTTTAAGAAATACGTGGTGAGAGTAATTAGCCTAAGTGAATAATAATAGTTGCGCATAGGCTACGGATGCAATCGGAGGTGCAAGTGTCTTCTAATGTTCATGAATGATTTAGTGACCACTACACGAATGACATACGTGACCTGAGCTAACGGCATGGCAGCTCTCTCCACATGTAAAAGTTTGCCAAGGTTGCGTAGCCTTCTAAATGACGTTGAAACCCAAAAGTAGGCCTAAATTGCCTAAATCATATAGCAAGCCTAGACAGGTTAGCAACACAAATTTGAGAGATACAAGAGAGCAAATCAACTTGATATTAGCCTATTATTATGTGTTACAATAGCGTCACTTAAACTAGCAGCCATGTTTCGCTGTTTATGCACTGCTGCGCATAGGCTACAGTACGTGTGTGAGGGGGAAAAAGACGCACAGCCACAGGCTTCTAGGGGAGGGGGTGCCTGCTTTGCGCACACGCATGTTAGGCTACTTCAGAAGAACACGGTAATTCTTAAAAGTATCGTAAAGTCGGCTAACATTAGGCATTGTGACATTTTTAGTTTGTATCGGTGAACCGTACAACACCAATCGCCTACTTGAAAAAAGTTTAATTTGTTTACTATTAGCTGCGTTAATTTGCCGGGCCATCCCGAATCAGAAAGTTTACGTTGCCCACCACATGTGTGAAATGCTGAAATGTATGTGTATGTACTGATAATTATACCAACAAATTAAAATAATAAGCAAACTACAGGAAAAATGGGGAAATGTTGTGGTTGCCACAGGGGCAACCAGGGGTGAGGAATTGGTTGCCACTTGTCATAATTTGGTTGCCCGGGGCTACTGGGCTACCGTTAATGTCGAGCCCTGGAGTCATGAATTTGATGACTTTAGACTCGACTTGACAAAATATAAAAAGACTTGCAACTCGACTTGGACTTGAACATCAATGACTCGGACTTTCCGTTGGACTTGCGCCTATTGACTTGTAAAGACTTGCTACTTCCCATAAAAAAACAAAGATAAAAAGACAAAAGTATAATACACGGACTGATCAGATAGCAAATCATTTTGGCTTTCCTTTGGCATACATGTGGCCTCTTTGGGCTTTGTTTGGCACATGAAAAGGCCACTCAAAGGTTTTTGGGCAACCTGTGGCTTAATTATGATCTGCCTTAATTCTGGCCAAGTTATGGATTACGTCTGGTTAGCCAGCCGACAAGGTGATGAGCGGGACCGCATCTCATGACTTGCGCGTGCGTTCTTTGGGCGACCTATGGCTTAATTATGATTTGCCATAATAAATAAAGGGCGCCATGTAATTCTGGCTAAGTTATGGATTACGTCTGGTTAACCAGCCGACAATGTGATGAGCGGGACCGCATCTCATGATTCATGGGTGAGCTTTGGCTGTATCATGGCTTGCCAAAAGAATGCACAGAGACCGGGAATTTTGAACATTTGAATTGCCCAGAGAAGAGCCTCCATCAGTTTGCCGTTGTGATAACTGAAGGTATGTAGCCTACATTTATTCTCTTCATCAAAAAAGATGTTGTTCTTGTGTATAATAACGTTACGCCTTGTGTTTAATGTAGCCTAAAAAGACGTGTTAGATTTGAAGTAGGTAAATCGAGTACACCCGCTACCTTGGCGAGCAGGCTAGGCCAATAAGCGAGTTAGCGTACCGGTTGGAAATATGCAGACAAAAAAAATATAGCCTTTGCGTATTGCAGAAAGCTCTCACCGTTAAACCTACGAATCCGTTGGCCCAACTTGTTGCTAACTGAGGATCTTGCTCTCCTAGCAGTACATTAATCTCTTCAGGAGACTGTCATTGAGAGCTAGTGCCATAACTGTAACTTCACAACATAACGTAATCAATCACGTAGGCCTAAAGGAAGTTAGATAATTGGAGAAACGCATTTCCCCATGCAGTAGGCCTTGTTCCTTTGTAAAAAATAATGTCCAATTGTACATTTCAGAATATTCTATGGTAATTAGGCCTAATTTCTCTGGATGTGACAGAACTCTGTTTGGATGTTTTAGGAAAAGGCTATGGCTGTCCTATGCATGGCGGAGGGTGTAAATAGATAGATGGATGGCTAGCTGGGCAAATACATAGCCTACATGACATACCTACATATGTTGAGGATTCAGAACTGCCTTTTTATTCATGGATTTCATCAGGTCCCTTTCCACAGGTGTATTAATCAAGCACCATGCAGTCTGCATTCATAATCAAGGTGCTTGATTTTATACACCTGTGTAAAGGGACCTGATGAAACCCATGAATATTAAATGATGCTTTTGTATTTTTCAGCTCTTCTGCGTGACCTGTTGGTGAACCAACAAATCCTGTTGGACCAGCAGAGGAGCATGTGATACAAATAATTCAAGACCTACACTAATCCATCAAGATGTCCCCCACCTCCAGGCATATTGCCTATTTTCCCCTGGGTGACACACAGGTTCTGGAGGCCTTGGAGGGTGACCTGGCAACCCAGCGGGACCTTCGTCAGGAATTGGTGAGCTGCTTTGATTTCTCTAAGAGTGGGTAATGCTGAATGAATGGTAAAAATATTATGGTAATACAACCGGACCGGTTCCCAGTGGGCATTTGATATCAATTTGACATCAATATGACATCGAACATTGATGTCAAAATTACGTCACGAAATAGGTCTAGAATGAAAGTCATATTGACGTCAATGTACTGATGTCAATTTGATGTCAAGATTTTGACCTCTGCTGATGTCATTTTGATGTTATTTTGATGTCATGTTTTGTCGGGATTTGATGTCAATTCAACATGTATTTGATGTCATGATGGTTGATTACATTTTGATGCTATTTTGATATCATTCAATATCAGGCTTTGATGTCAATTCAACATTTATTTGACATCAAGATGTCATGATGTTGATGTCATTTCCATGTCAAGTTTTGTTGGCATTTGATGTCAATTCAACATTTATTTGATGTCAAGATGTCATGATGTTGATGCATAGGAAGACAATGTTTTAATGCTATTTTGCTATCATTCAATATCAAGCTTCGCTGTCAATTCAACATAAATCCGAAATCAAACATTAATGACAAAAGTATGAACATTTATTGACAAATTTTGATATAATTTCAATGTCAAGAATCACTCAGGACAGGATGAGAAAGCGTAGACCCCCAAACCAGACTGGAGCCACTTGTGAATAACCTGTAACACAGATACATAAATGTACATTTCATTAGAGAGCTTTTCGGTAGAGGGTAGGTTTTATTACAGCAGACAAAGGAATTTAAGCATGTTGACATTTACCTTCACTTCGTCCTGAACTAGTAACACCAGTTACAGAAGCATATGGTTATTTTTATTATTAATGTTTAGACCAAAAGTCAAATAAATCAAATGTAAAACTGTATAGCTTACTTCACTTGGGTGGCAGGACAGGATGAGAAAGCGTAGACCCCCAAACCAAACTGGAGCCACTTGTGAATAACCTGTAACGCAGATACATAAATGTACATTTCATTAGAGAGCTTTGAGGTAGAGGGTAGGTTTTATTACAGCAGACAAAGGAATTTAAGCATGTTGACATTTACCTTCACTTTGTCCTGAACTAGTAACACCAGTTACAGAGGCATATGGTTATTTTTATTATTAATGTTTAGACCAAAAGTCAAATAAATCAAATGTAAAACTGTATAGCTTACTTCACTTGGGTGGCAGGACAGGATGAGAAAGCGTAGACCCCCAAACCAGACTGGAGCCACTTGTGAATAACCTGTAACACAGATACATAAATGTACATTTCATTAGAGAGCTTTTGAGGTAGAGGGTAGGTTTTATTACAGCAGACAAAGGCATTTAAGCATGTTGACATTTACCTTCACTTCGTCCTCCTGAACTAGTAACACCAGTTACAGAGGCATATGGTTATTTTTATTAATAATGTTTAGACCAAAAGTCAAATAAATCAAATGTAAAACTGTATAGCTTACTTCACTTGGGTGGCAGGACAGGATGAGAAAGCGTAGACCCCCAAACCAGACTGGAGCCACTTGTGAATAACCTGTAACGCAGATACATAAATGTACATTTCATTAGAGAGCTTTTGAGGTAGAGGGTAGGTTTTATTACAGCAGACAAAGGCATTTAAGCATGTTGACATTTACCTTCACTTCGTCCTGAACTAGTAACACCAGTTACAGAGGCATATGGTTATTTTTATTATTGATGTTTAGACCAAAAGTCAAATAAATCAAATATAAAACTGTATAGCTTACTTCACTTGGGTGGCAGGACAGGATGAGAAAGTGTAGACCCCCAAACCAGACTGGAGCCACTTGTGAATAACCTGTAACGCAGATACATAAATGTACATTTCATTAGAGAGCTTTTGAGGTAGAGGGTAGGTTTTATTACAGCAGACAAAGGCATTTAAGCATGTTGACATTTACCTTCACTTCGTCCTGAACTAGTAACACCACTTACAGAGGCATATGGTTATTTTTATTACTGATGTTTAGACCAAAAGTCAAATAAATCAAATGTAAAACTGTATAGCTTACTTCACTTGGGTGGCAGGACAGGATGAGAAAGCGTAGACCCCCAAACCAGACTGGAGCCACTTGTGAATAACCTGTAACGCAGATACATAAATGTACATTTCATTAGAGAGCTTTTGAGGTAGAGGGTAGGTTTTATTACAGCAGACAAAGGCATTTAAGCATGTTGACATTTACCTTCACTTCGTCCTGAACTAGTAACACCAGTTACAGAGGCATATGGTTATTTTTTATTATTAATGTTTAGACCAAAAGTCAAATAAATCAAATGTAAAACTGTAAAGCTTACTTTACTTGGATGGCAGAACCCCCAAACCAGACTGGAGCCACTTGTGAATGACCTGCAACACAGATACATAAATATGCATTACGTTTATCATCAGAAAGAAATGGCCAAATATTTATCATAACCAATAATACACCCCATTAAAAAATGCATTATATTGGGATCCACAGAATATGGTGCTGATCATTTTAGCTCCTCTGCCCATATATTCTAAACATTCACAACAAAGTGTCTGGTCCTTGCCAAGGCAAAGCAAGGACAAACATGAAGTCAACAACTGCCTCTTCTATTTTGCCTCTTCTCAGTTAAATCTTACTCCAAGGAACGTTCAATGTCATTAAATGAACTCGTAGACGACAGTATTTCTACATGAAAATTTAAAACAAATAGCCTCGTGCCCTTTGTGCATTTATATTTCGTAAAAGTTAGAGAGTAATCTCTAGCAGCTACAGTTCAATCTAAAAAGTCACCAGGAAACACGTCTGGAAACCGGACTTTTTAGATTGAATAGTAGGCCTGTTTGCTGGTTTCTAACGTGTACAAAATATAAGCACGAGTCCCAACGCTATTTGTTGCTGCCAGCAGAGAATGTCGAGCTATGACGTATGTGTTTGAGCATGCGGCAGCTGGTTAGCGCTACCTTATTAGAACTAGCAGGCTACTGCTAACGTCATTCATAATTTAAAACCATTAGCTAGCAGCTAACGTTATCCCGGACTGGTGAACAATGTGAAATCAGCCTCCCTCCCAGAAAGAAATGATGTTTAGACACATCCGAATTGGCCTACGTTTTCTTAAAGACTCCCGAGTCCAACATCTAAGCTTTCATAACGTTAACAAAAACTAGTTTTCCTGTAACTTTAATGCTATCGTTAGCTAACAAGCTAACGCTAGCTAACGCAAGCCAACTTTTGTTGTTCACAAACACAAAGTTAGCGTTAAACCAAATTAAACGTTGCTCATTTTAAACTCAGTTCTGAGTATAGCTTTCATTAAAAGGGTAACAAAGCCCCAGTTGGACAGGATTTAGCCCTGTCTAAAGTGGGCTAAATTAGCTTGCGAAAGCTAGCAGCTAGACCGTAGCTGGTGTGTAAATATGAGCAATATATATCTGCAGACCAGCAAATCTTCGGATAATATCAGCAAATAAAGCTAGATAAGTAGGTTACTTGTGTTATGGAAGTACTTTTTCAGTGGATAGACTCGGTAGCTGCATAAATAAAGCATATAGGAGCATACTTACAGTGAGCCTTCAGACGCCGCTGTTTCGTCTTCTTCCACTTCATCAACGAGAAATTTGAAAACTGAAGGAGCCGTTAGGACTGGAAAGGGCGCGTTCGATGTGCGTATCCACACGGAGTCCGCCGCAGAGGGTCCGTTTTGGAACCCTCTGCTGTGTGGGTCAGGATGTTGAAAAACTCGCGTCGATTTACAATGAGTAGGCTAATAATATACCTTTTCAGACATTTTAACAGACGTTGTTTTGACATAAATTTCACATCAATTTGACGTCTTATTTCCTGACATCAAATTAACGTTGATTTAATGTCAATAATATAGACCTGAGATGTAGGGACCAGAAAAAACATGTTAGATTGATACCTTTGTTGGGCCTCTTTACAACCACAAAGAAATCATTACAAAATATAATGAAATTATGCATATTTATGCACGTCATACATGTTGGTCAAAATCTTGACTACTTGTTGATGTCAAATTGACGTCAGGATGCCAGCTGGGTTATTTTTCTTTTGTAGGTCATCACTATAGGATTGGCAGGGGGAGCCGATGTCAAAGATTTCTCTTTTTTTTTGAGAAACTGCATCTGAAGGCAGTAGTGATGGGTAAGCATTTAACTGTTCATCACTGTTTATTACAAGCATCCTGTTCTAGGCTGATAACTCTTTTCCAAAAGCTCCTGCACCTATATGCGGATTCTGTCAGACAATTATTCTTAGTAGAATTTAACAGAACTGAACTTCCAGAAAACTTCCTGAAATGTTTCTTGGAGACACAGACACACAGCCCCACAAACCTATCTCCCACACTATGAGTTCTATTGGAACTTGCATCGTGAAAAATTGCTGTTTAAACCCAGTTATATCTGTTAAAATCACTGACACACACTTTCTTTGTGTATGTCTTCAATTTCAGATGCAGTGAGGCGCAATCCAACCTGCTCGGCTGCTACAGATTTACAGATCGGCTACAAAGGCTACGAAGAGATGGTTTTACTGGGCGCGATGTGAGGAAAAAACGTCAGCCGGCTCCCAACCAGGAGCTGCAAACTTAATGAATGCCAATAAAAAACAAAAATTCACTTTAAAATACGTCACATTTTTTATGCATAATCCACATAGAACATAATTTAACATTTTAACTTATGAGCCTAGGATACTAGGACATTTTTGCGTAACTAATCCACATAAATAAATAAAATTAAAAAAAGTAATGAATTAATAAATAAATTAATAAATAGCTATACTTTGGGTCAGTTATGGCATCACTGTGGGTCAGTTATGGCATCTTTTTGGCAAGGTTTTGGGATTTTGGCCACTCTTTGGGATACTTCTGGCTACATTTTGGTATTCCACAATAGGTTTTGGCTGGGCTTTGGCCTGCTTTTGTTTTTTGGCATGCCTAACTTGGGCCAAATTTGGGCCGTACATCATTCCAAAGCTTTGCCAAAATGGCATGCCAGTTTTGGCCCAAATTTGGGCCATAATGATTTTGCTATCTGCTATCTCTGTGTGTGCGCCTGTGCGTGTGTGGCAAAGACCCGTATTCGGCACAAGATCCAATCAAATCAAATCAAAGAGGAGACGTGTTTTAAATGGGAAAATTGCCAGATATCTTAGTCACTTTTAAACATAAAGCTAGCAGGCGAGAAGCTAATGGTCTAATCCGATTCAATGATCTATGCTAGGCTGAAGCTAAAAGTTGTATCGCCAGACTCACAGAATGGCTGGATGAACGGGAACAAGGTAAATATCGATTGTTTTGCTCGAGGGGAGGTGGAAAATGAGCGTATTTCCAAAAATGGCGGAATATCCCTTTAAAGTGACAGGCACTCAATTAGACCTACACACCACCCCTGCAATATCATTAAAGACATAATCAATATGAAGTATTCAAATTACTGAATATTTTTAGTTATAAGTAATTATTCAGATCCTAAAATGCTATAAATTGTTAACAAAATATGTAACGGTTTTGCCTATATTTTTGTAATGTAATAAACGGTCACTACCTGTTTCACTCAATTTTAAAAAAGACTCGAAAGGACTCGAAATTCAAAACGTAGGACTTGGGACTTGACTTGAGACTTGTTGGCCTTTGACTTGGACTTGACTCGGGACTTGCCTGTCTTGACTCGGGACTTGACTCGGGACTTGAGGGCAATGAATTGAGACTGACTTGTGACTTGCCAAACAATGACTTTGTCCCACCTCTGCCAATTTCAGTCTCATCATTTTCTGTTACAAAGTTTACAGGTGGTTGTGAGTCTATCACTTCCATTAATTATGACAGCGCACATTATCTTCAAGTTTCAAGTTTTATTTGGGCATGGCCATTGCGCAGTCTTTCTGTGCTGCTCTTGATATATTTGCTCCTAAGATGTTGTCCTCTTTTTGGGACTTTTACGTAAACAAGACATTGTAGATGGAATGAATAAAATCCCTTTAGAAACCGGCGAGGTAGACCCCAGTAAGTTCACGTTGTTCGGGTTGTTGTCCTGTCCTTTATGTAGTGCCGTGTGACTCTCCACTTCAGGGATGGGCAAAAATCATTGATGATTAAGACCAGCGGCGGTTCTAGACTGAATTACTCCCCGGGCGAGATCCCCCACCACGAGCGCCCCTAAAAATGTATAGTGAGACACTATAAATGTAATTTTAAAGCAACAACAGGCAATTCTGCACAAATAAGCAGAACAGAGAACAATATTCATTATATAACGAATATTACAACTAACAAATATTCACTATATGTACACATAAAGTGGCAAATATATAACTTACAATCATGGAAAAAGACTGCTTACAGCACTCCCAAATGACAATGAGGCAATTCTGCGTGGTAGCACACATGACGTGCACACATGACGAATCTCTATAATATTTTTTTTACTCCATTGCAATGAACAAAGTAAAGGCAAACAAATGTGGATGCAATAAGAGGACCATAAGGGCCACAATTTTTTAACATCACCATCGTGGCCAAATGTGACCGCGCACTTCCGCTAATCTGACATGAGAAGCTGGTAAAGAACGAAACATGTATGGATGTAGGCTATGGTTATTGAACCAACATACATTCATTTAATTTTTTTTCATGCTCAAATGCAATTTTAACATGTCTAGACTCCCCAACGACAATAGCCCACAAGTATTTTACAGCCACGTGTTATTTTTTTCAGTGCAAAGGGCTCGCATAAATTACCATTCAATGATGGCACAAAACTGAAAAACAGTGGCTCAACATTCGTGAATTTTAACAATCATGCGCGTCACCGTGCGTCGGGACAATCCTACCGTTTCGAAGTTTTTAGCCTACCTCCGCCGGAAGGTTATGTTTTCATCGGGGTTTGTTTGTTTGTTTGTTTGTCTATCTGTCTGTTTGTTTGTTCGCATAACTCAAAAAAGATATGGGTGGATTTCGATGAGATTTTAAACGATTCAATTTTAGGGGTGATCCGTATCACTGTCTGGATGTAGGATGCGGTTATGTGTTCGCTTTGCGGAGGCGCTCTCTGTGCACTGTAAAAAACGGCTGTGAAATCTATAGTTATTTACTGGAAATTTCACAGTAGCACTACCATATGTGCTTTTTACAGAAGAATGTTGTAAAACTTCTATTGTTAGCATTTAAAGCCTTGAATGACCTTGCCCCATGGTACTCCCAGCTGCTACACCTACATTCCCAGCCGCTTTCTCAGGTCAGCTGACCAACTGCTCCTGACAGTGCCTAGAACTAGGCTAAAACTCAGAGAACGAACTTTTGCTGTTACAGTTAATGCTCAAAACATTAATGCCAGGGCTGTAGGGACTAATTTCCTCCTATTCTGAACTTAATGCAGTTTACGCACCAAACACAAATTAGACCTTTGGCAGAGTTAGTTTCCTGTTGTTACCAGCACAGTATGCAAGCCATAGCATGTTCAAATTTGCTATGCATTATCAATATATACAGTATAATATACAATGTGATCAATCAGAGTGCCTTCTCTTGCAGCAGCAATGTGATTGAATTGCACAGTGTAAAACTGGATCTGTGAAAGATAGTAAAGAATGAAAAATATATGTGTTTTCTTTTTTATCAGGTAGACCATGTTGTGATGTGGTACACTTAACCACGATCATAGAATTCATAGTTTAACCACTGATTACACCTGTTTATTCCATTGCAGTGTCCATAGGTGTGGTCGGCTCTGTTACCCCCATAAGAGCTGTGATGGGTGGCAATGCATCATTAGCCATGACGGCCTGCGTGGGGGAAGGACAGTGGACAGTTAAGAAGGGTGACGAGTACCGCCACGTTATCACTTGCAAGGAGGAGATCTGCTCTGTGGAAGCGCGCTTTCAGAACCGAGTCCAGCTAAGGGGGACTAATCTCACCATCAGCCCAGTGCTCTTTGATGATGACGGCCTTTATATTTACCACTGTGATGGCCGGGAGACCGTCTGGATTCCTTTACATCTTGAGCGTAAGCATAATACTACTGTATTTCTGTTGCTGCTACAAATTCTTAGGAGTAAAAACAAGGCAAAAACAATTCGCTGAAATTGATAATCTCCTTGATAATCTTGACATTTATATTGGGTATTGATAACATTTATATTTAGCCATTTACTTGAAGTTTTATCCAAAGCGACTTTCAAATTGTTCAACACTGTAGGAGGGCATACTACTCTTATAGAATTACACGTGATGGGTAGGGGGGCTCTCGCTCTCTTGAGTTTGTGGAGAAAGTAGAGGTGCTTCTGGGCTCTCTTTGCCACTGATGCAGTATTATAGTGGTCCAGGAGAGGTCCTCACGGATGTACACCCTCAGGAATTTGGTACAGCTCACTCTATCCACAGCAGCACCATTGATGGTCAGTGGTTAGTATTGGCCTCTCCGGAAGTCAACAACAATCTCCTTGGTCCTGTTGATATTCAGAAAGAGGTTCTTATCTCTGCATCACGTGGTCAGAAGGCTGACCTCCTTCCCGTAGTGGTCTCATCATCGTCCCACCACAGTTGTGTCTTCCATGAACTTCACCATGCGATTGGTGCTGAATGTTGGTGTGCAGCAGGGTGAAAAGCACTCAGCCTTGAGGGGCCCCTGTGCTCAGTTTGATGCTGCTCTGGTGTTATTGCAAGTCCCTTTCCCACATAACTTCTAGAAGTTACCCGGACATATTTACCCGGGTAAAGGCACGACACGGACGTTTCCCACATGAGTTTTATGTCCGAGTGAGATACGGGTAATTGTGTTCACACTAGACCCGAGTAGGAGCCGCGAGGGGTGGGGCAATGTCAGCACTTGCAGGGGGAGTGAGATGACGCTAAATAAATGCGTTGTTGTGCTGTGTTGCTTGGATGATGCGAACTTACATCAGATCCAAAACATCATGAAACAACAGAAGTAGTTAGCTCGCTAGTCAGCGGGAGCTAGCATAGAGGGAAAAATAGCTAACCTACGACCACAGTAGGCTATGAACAAAGCTCTACTTCAACCCTCTCTGGTATAAACATCCAACATAACAAATTGATAGAAAATAATGACACACCTGGAAAATATAAACAGCACACAGAGGTCTGAGGCTTCTTCCCAACTCCTACAAAAAGCAACAATGCTAAATAACAGCGACGTTAACTATTAGCTGTTAATTGCTAACCACTGTAATAAACAGCTTGTTGCAATCTAATCGACAACACTTCAAGCTATTCACGTTTGCAAGGATAATACTGCCTGTCCCACAACAAACACAGCAACCTGATTGCAGTTTAAATTTTTATTGTACGTACACAACAAAATGTCACTGTTTTCTGTACTCCGGTGTTCTCGTCTGTGTTCATACTCGTAGGGCAATGTTTATCGTTACCATGGCAATTTGTACTTTCTGCCTCGCGCTGCAAGCAGGCTGCAAGGACGCATTTCTATACGTCATCGGTACGCCCCCCATCTCTACCCAGAACTGTGCCGGCTGCGTTCCCACCTAAGCGCACCCGGGTAACATCTAGAAGTAGTACTAGGGGGCTAGTAGGGTGAGTTCCGGGTAAGAAAATACCCGAGTTTTGCTTTCCCACATACAGCCACCCGTTTGATATCCGTTTGACATCCGGATGTCTCGCTCATGTGGGAAAGGGACTGCAGACTCATACTGCTTGTGGCCTCTCATTGAGGAAGTCCAGCAGCCAGTTGCATAGCAAGGTGTTGAGCCACAGGTGGTCCAGTTAGCAGATGAGGTGGTGAAGATTATAGTGAAAGCTGAACTGAAATCTGTGAACAGCATTACTCACAACTGTATGAGCTTTTTGTGTTCATGTGGGTGAGGGGGTGGAGTCTTCTGTGAACGCATGTTGTATGTTGTTTCAAATCGTGCAAAGAAACTATTGAGGTTGTTGAGCAGAGAGATGTTGCTGTCACAGATCTGTGGTGTGGTCATGGTCAGTACTAGATGAAGTGTTAAGCAGACTATAGTCCCTTTCCCACATGAGCGAGACATCCGGATGTCAAACGGATATCAAACGGGTGGCTGTATGTGGGAACGCAAAACTCGGGTATTTTCTTACCCGGAAATCACCCTACTAGCCCCCTAGTACTACTTCTAGATGTTACCCGGGTGCGCTTAGGTGGGAACGCAGCCGGCGCAGTTCTGGGTAGAGATGGGGGGCGTACGATGACGTATAGAAATGCGCCCTTGCAGCCTGCTTGCAGCACGAGGCAGAAAGTACAAATTGCCATGGTAACGATAAACATTGCCCTACTACGAGTATGAACACAGACGAGAACACCGGAGTACAGAAAACAGTGACATTTTGTTGTGTACGTAGGCCTACAATAAAATTTTAAATTGCAATCACGTTGTTGTGTTTGTTGCGGGACAGGCAGGATTATCCTTGCAAACGTGAATAGCTTGAAGTGTTGTCGATTAGCTTGCAACTAGCAACTGTTACTGACTGCTAGCTGTTTATTACAGTGGTTAGCAAAAACAGCTAATAGTTAACGTCGCTGTTATTTAGCATTGTTGCTTTTTGTAGGAGTTGGGAAGGAGCCTCAGACCTCTGTGTGCTGTTTATATATTTTCCAGGTGTGTCATTATTTTCTATTCATTTGTTGTGTTGGATGTTTATATCAGAGAGGGTTGAAGTAGAGCTTTGTTTACTTTGGTCCTGGCGTTAGCTATTTTTTCCTCTATGCTAGCTCCCGCTGACTAGCGAGCTAACTACTTCTGTTGTTTCATGATGTTTTGGATCTGATGTAAGTTCGCATCATCCAGGCAACACAGCACAACAACGCATTTATTTAGCGTCATCTCCCTCGCCCTGCAAGTGTTGACATTGCCCCACCCCTCGCGGCTCCTACTCGGGTCTAGTGTGAACACAATTACCCGTATCTCACTCGGACATAAAGCTCATGTGGGAAACGTCCGTGTCGTGCCTCTACCCGGGTAAATATCTCCGGGTAACTTCTAGAAGTTATGTGGGAAAGGGACTTAAGTCCAGTTGTTAGGAGAGGAGGTGCTCCAAGAAGAGGTGGGTCTTCAGGAGGTATATTTAAAAACATTGCTGTTCTGATAACAAACTTTCTCTTCAATTACTTGTATATGTGTCTTTACAGCGCAAACAGATGCTGTTGTCATTGCTGCTGGTGATGATCTCTCCATGAGCCTGTGTAGTCTGGATCAGGTGAAATTGACCTTCACCCCAAGGGGCATTTCAGCAGTAGAGACGGTGTTCATCGTGGACAACGGACAAGTGTTCGTTCATTCACAAGCCTCAAGCCCCATGACACTGTCTGTGCAGAACAACACCGCTGTGCTCTCTGGTGTGCTGGAAGGAGGACTAGTCACAGGCACAGACAGCAAGACTGGCAAGAAGCTCTTTGAAGTGAACGTCACAGTCACTGGATCTGGTACGTTTCATTTATCAGTTGGTGTGTTTTATCTTTGCTTTTATAATTACTATGCATTGTGCAAGCCATATTTTCTGAGTGAAGGTAACTAAACTGCAGAGTACTGTAAGTGTTTTTTTTTTTTGTCCTCCTCAGACATGCATTCACCACATAAACGGTGGGTTGTCGGATTGGCAATTACTGTCATATTGCTTTTTGCAATTGGCGTTGGCATTGCACTGCTACAACATAAGAAAAAGGGCAAGAGAAATTCATCACATCAGAAAGAGGTGATCCTGAAGTCTCCCACTGTCCAGGAAAATTTGTTGGCTGAAAATCATAACCGACATAATGCTACACTCAATGATTCCGGTTACAACCAGTCATCTCTTCTGCCCCTGGTTCAGTAGTTATATGTTGATTGTCTTTGTTTATATAGTATCTATATAGTTTTTGTTTGGAAAAAGTAAACGCACACCTTGTGAGGTGCTCACGGCAGTAAATGAAAACTTAAATTAAACGAAAGTTTCGTGGCACACTCGGAACTTCAAGATATTTTATTGACCAACGTTTCGGCTTACGCCTTCGTCAGGGTCATTTTTGCATACAAGTCATTCAGGATTTCCTTTATGTTACAAATGAGTCTCTTGATTGGACAGGTGTTACAGTTACTGGGGGTGTGTCGAGTCCATTCACAAAATCCACATGACCACACACAGGTTCTTGCTGCTGCAATAACACAGTGTAGTTTTGATCAATACTGCCGGCATGAACATGAAAAAATATTCGAAAAACATTACATGTGTCATAGACTAGATTAGATCAATACTTCAAATACATAATGGCCATAGATTTCTATTCATACATCTCATCATCATCTATATAGTTATCACAAAAAAATACCATGAGATATTGTGATTTATATCATCCGTCTTTACCCTGAACTGTAGTGATGTACTGTACACGTGGAATGTGATGGGAGTCTGCATATTATAAAGCATTTTGGTCGCACATAGCACACATCTGTTATTTCACAATCGCTTATCCGGCACGGTGTGAGCTTGATCTGATAACAGAGCAGTTCCTTCAACACTAATGGCTGCACTGATGTCGACAGGGTTAAACATGGAAGTGTATTTTCTTTGGAATTGCATTTAAAACCTTTGTTTTTAAAAAATACGTATTTGCTTATCCTCTGAAGCAGTTTGGTTAACTGTCAGTTTGATTAACCAATTTAAATTGAATTTAGCTGCTAGTTTCGTTTCACCCCTGTAAGTTATAAGTCAATGAAGTCTTTCCAGAACCACGCTCAATCTCAATTTAGATTTGAGAGGCGGCATGGTGTTAACCAGGCTACATTCAGATATCAGAAGAATATAACCCATGTTACACTATATGGCTGTGGGGCCCCATTCAGATATCAGGGGTGAAGAACATAACTTCATAGGCTTGTTCCTCACGTCTTATGTCTTATGTTGTTCCTGAGTCCAGGTTACTAAAACTGTTTCTTTCCAAGCATTTCTGAAATAAACCCTTGTTAGCACAGTTTTGTGACTCATCCTCTCCTGATTTCTGCATCTCTTCTGTGTGTTTTAAACTTAATTGTCTCAATGGAGCTGACTTCTGAGCAATGTTAGCATAACTTGGGTGTAGGGCTATTCATATCATTGATACATGCATTTGACATAGATAAAAAATAACACGAAGTAATCATGCTACTATAAACACTCTGCATACATACACTTTTGCCAGAGGTATTGGGTTGCCTGCCTTGACTCACATATGAACTTAAGTGACATCACATTCTTGATCCAGGTTTAGTATGACTGATGTCAATCCACTCTTTGCAGCTATAACAGCTTCAACTCTTCTGGGAAGGTTTTCCACAAGGTTTAGAAGTGTTCATGGGAATTTTCGACCATTCTTCCAGAGGCGCATATTTGTCAGGTCACACACTGATGTTGGACGAGTAGACTGGCTCTCAGATTCCACTTTAATTTATCCCAAAAGTGTTCTATTGGATTGAGGTGAGGACTCTGTGTAGGCCAGTCAAGTCCATCCACACCAGCCTCTGTGTCTTTGTGGACCTTGCTTTGTGCACAGTCATGTTGGAACAGCAAGGGGCCATCCCCGCACTGGTCTTGGCCCCTTAGTTCCAGTGAAAGGAACTCTGAATTCTTCAGCATTAACCAAGGGATTTTGGATGATTCCATGCTCCCAACTTTATGGAACAGTTTGGGGATGGCCAGTCCTGGTTCCAACATGACTGTGCACCATACTGCACAAAGAAAGGGCCTCAAAGACATGGATGACAGAGTTGGGTGTGGATGAACTTGACTGGCCTACACAGAGTCCTGACCTCAACCCAATAGAATATCATACCTATTTACATTTACCTTGATCTTGCATTATAATGAAAGTCCGCATATAGCTCATTTAAAGAGGAACTATGCAGGATTGGCGATTTCATCTCTGGTTTCGGTTTCGTTGTTCATTTTCGCTCGTTTTATGCTTGCATTTTCTCTGCAGAGCTTCCTCGACAGCTTTAGCGTGTATATTTATACATGTATAGGCTATATTCAAATATCTAAATTGCAAGCGTGGTTCTTCGTCTCAGACTTCCAGATGTAAACAAAGAGCGATCGTCTCCTGCAGAAAGTTGCATAGGGTCTCTTTAAAAGTGTTGTCATGCCTCTGTGCTGACTATAGTGAATGAAATGATCCACTCCACGGCAAGCACTTGGACAAAGGTTACTGTTATGACAGAAATATGGACCCATGTTATTTGAAACCCACAAACATCTGCTCTAAATTGTTAAGGCAATGGGTTCCTCAGTCTGTGTCTCTGTCCCACTCAGTCAGGGTGGATGAGACCAAAAGGAGGACACATCCGTTTAAATGAGAATAATCTTTACTCTCCTTATTTGAATGGAAAAAGGAGAAGGTCCACAAATAATTCAGACTCAAATCTGTTTAATTTATAGCATTTGTTATTACATCACATAAATGAAAGGACTTAGTGTATAAATACAAGCTTATATAAAGACAGAGGACAACATTACATTAAAGGTGAAGTCAGAGATCGTACATGATTTTGTGAGCTGAGAATTATAAGGTTCTATCTCCACTTTTAGTCAAAATTGAGTTTTTGACATAATCTGATCCATTAGGTGTTTATTAATGCCTGTGTGGTGTAATTTTTGTTAAAAAAAAAAAAAAAAAAGTTAGTTATTAGTTAAATAAAAAGGTACTACATAAGAGTTTTGATATGTAAAAACTTTGATGCTCAATATCTCAGAACTACCCTAAACAGAGATAGAACCTTATAATTCTAAGCTCACGATTTCAAGCCCATAGCATTTTTCGTCATATTCAGTAATCATCTCGTTGCGATACGCTAGCTGCCCATTCCATGAGTACATTGTTAAAAAAAACAACACCAGCCCAGGCTCCGAAAACTGGAAACAAACAAAAGTGGGAGCGGCCTGTCCCCCAAAAAGAAACGAGTTTCTCCGGAAACACTGAAGGGAGGAGTGAGCTGTACCTGATGTGTTTCGTTTGGTCCTTGGTTAAAATATAATGTACAATGTTTTGGACAAAAGCATCTGCTAATATATTCAAATATGAACATGAAGAAACATGACTTCCTGCACAATTGCTCACTACACTTTTAAAAAGGCATACAGAACAATTGTTGAATGGCGATATGGCACTGGTAATGGGGCACTATTCACAGATGCCCCGTAGGAATTTTTCCAACGTGGAATAATAATGCTATCCAGTCTGTTTCTAAAGTATGTGTTTTAGTCGGATCAGTTGAAGCTATTTACAATTTGATTGCAGGTTTCCCTGATGAGGCTCCAAAAGCAGTTCAAGTAATCTGTGTCAGCAAAATCTGTGAGTGAGATTTTGAGAGCAATGGCATTACTTTTGACATCTATATAATACACATGACATTAAAAACAAAAATATAAAGTATTCTGTTTAAAAGTCTGTAGAGGATATGTTTGTGTGGGAATCACTCATCATCTCCTGAGCACTGATGGTGACCACCAGGGGGCTCCAGTGAGGCCAGGTTAGCAGTTGGGGCGTGGAGTTGGGCCTACAGTTTAGACTGATTTACAACTTCACTTTTCTGTTCGTCGCCTGCTTCGGGGCACTTGTCTATCTTCTTTTGTTGACACAACCTAATGAGAGAGCATGCAATTAACTCAGGAGCCTGACTCAAAAGCAGCAGCAGTTGTTACAGCAACAGTGGGCTATCAGCATCAGCATTTACGTTTAGGCCTTGTCATTCAACCAAAGTGACTTACACCAATAAAATAACATTTAAGGTACAGAGCTACAACCACAGCAAGAATAATATTAAATCTACAATGCAGGGGAACAGAAGCGGTAACCTATCAGCATCAGTAGCAACAGCAGCGGTAAGCTATCAGCATCAGTAGCAACAGCAGCAGCAGCGGTAGTAGCAACAGCAGTGGTATGCTATCAGCATCATCGTCATCATCATCATCAGCAGTAGCAACAGCAGCGGTAGGCTATCAGCATCATCATCGTCATCATCATCAGCAGTAGCAACAGCAGCGGTAGGCTATCATCATCAGCAATAGCAACAGCAGTAGGGGTAGCAACAGCAGTAGGGGTAGCAACAGCAGCGGTAGGCTAGGCTATCAGCATCAGTAACAACAGCAGCGGTAGGCTATCAACATCATCAGCATCAGTAGCAACAGCAGTAGCGGTAGCAACAGCAGCGGTAGGCTATCAGCATCATCAGCATCAGTAGCAACAGCAGTAGCAACAGCAGCAGCATGTGTATGAATGGGTGAGGCCTTAGGGAGGGAGAGGCTCATAGTCGTACCCTCTGCATCGCTGCATCTGCTCCACCGTCTCGGGAAGCTCTCGGCCGAACGTCTCCGGCAGGAACAGGTTCACCGCCGACGAGCACAGTGTCATACTCCCAATCAGAATGTAAGGCAGATACTTGTTGTAGGAACCTACAGTGAAAATAAGGCATCACAAACAACTCAGACGGTTTTGTTTGGAAGGGGTGATATTGTCATTGCTGATTCCTGTCATCCCATGAATTTTACATCACTTATATCTATGAGTTGTAACGAAAATAAGCATTAGGCTAACCTAATTGTTTATTCATAAAAGGCCTTTCAAAACAACCAAGGTCACTTGCTTTTTCTTTACTTAGCCTATTAATTTGTCTAACACTTTTATCCATAGTGTTTTACATCCTGTTCATTATACAAGGACCTTACTTTCCATGCTACAGTCCCTCACAGCCTGCCTATCTGGATGAAAGATCGTAAGCTTACCCAGATAAATGATGTAAGGGGCTGTGATGCTGCCGATGCGTGCCGCTGACGAGCACATCCCCATTCCCACGTTCCTCAGCACTGTGGGGTAGATCTCGGCCGTGTAGGCGTACACCACAGTGAAGGACATGGTGAAGCCAAACTTCCCAGCCATCTCCAGGGTTAATGCTAGAGCATGCAAATCTGATAAAGAGAGAGAGGGAGGGAGAGAGAGCGAGAGAGAGAGAGAGATGAAATGATTGACTCCTCTATTACAATCCTTATTGGACATTTGCCGAATTTCGGGTGGAGGACATATTTAAGATTCTTACGTTCTGGGATCAGCTGAATTAAGAGTAGAAAGCCCCCTCCGATGATGAGAAAAACTGTGAGAAGAGGTCTCCTTGGACAGAGCTTTATAAGCACGGTAGACACAATGTACCCAGGGACTTCGGCAGCCGCGGACAGAAAGCTATTGAGGTATGGATTTCCACTCAGATTGGAAGTGTTTAAAGACAGTCCGTAGTATCCCATGTTTGTAGACAGCCTAAAAAGAGGCAGAAGACAAGTTAAACTACTTGAAGTGCATGCTTGACTGAACTGTTGACCTACAGTATGATAATCAACTCCATGAAATCACTATAAAACCCATGATGATATGAACTTACCACAACAATAGGCACAGGAAAGTAGTAGTCCTCACTTTACCATTTCTCAAGACGTCCAAAATAGTGTAGCTCTTTGTGTCAGTGGGAGATGCTTCAACCTGTGTAAATGAGAATTTGCATGAAAGTGTTACAAAGGAGCGTTTGCTCAATATGATAAATAGAATAGAATATATACTTTTTTGATCCTGTGAGGGAAATTCTGCATTTAACCCAATTTAACCGAATTAGTGAACACACACAGCACACAGTGAACACACAGTGAGGTGAATCACACATTAGCCCGGAGCAGTGAGCTGCCTGCCCAACCAGCGGCACTCGGGGAGCAGTGAGGGGTTAGGTGCCTTGCTCAAGGGCACTTCAGCCGTGGTGGACTGGTCGGGAATCGAACCGGCAACCCTCCGGTCACAAGCCACGGCTGCCCCTAATAATTGGTAATGTACAGTCCACAGGGCCTTTAAACTGGTCAAAGACAATGCAAAGCTCTATGCAATTTCATTGAGTTATGTTGTGTAGGGAGACCAACCTTTTGCTCTTTGAAGATGACGTCTGGTGCAACCACTTTGTTCCTCCTGGCGGCGTCCCGCACTATGGCCTCTGCCTCCTCCACCCTGCCCTGAGCTAGCAGCCACCGCGGAGACTCTGGAATGAACCTGTTCGATCAGATTCAACTCTGGTCAGATTCACCATGTCATTGGCTTGCTTGAATCATCACATTTGAACACGTAGTCAGTAAAAATGACCATACAGGAGAGAAAAAAAAACATTCCCTGGCCATGTGACAAAAAGATCCGACAAGCATCCCTGGTACTCACGATGTGTAAAACACCCTCCACCATACACAAACATAATATTCCTATTCAGTCTGATTTTTTTTCTGAGTTTTTTTTTATGCTTTTAAAGAGGAACTATGCAGGATTGGCGATTTCATCTCTGGTTTCGGTTTCGTTGTTCGTTTTCGCTCATTTTATGCTTGCATTTTCTCTGCAGAGCTTCCCCGACAGCTTTAGCGTGTATATTTATACATGTATAGGCTATATTTAAATATATACATTGCAAGCGTGGTTCTTCGTCTCAGACTTCCAGATGTAAACAAAGAGCGATCGTCTCCTGCAGAAAGTTGCATAGGGTCTCTTTAAAGTAGCCTACTGTTTGTGGAATTCACTCAGGTTTTCCTGCAAAACGTTAAGCAAATAACCTGATGTGCGGGCAACCTACCACCAAAATGGGACGTAGACAACCATGATGCCGGCCATGACCTGCAGAAGAGGCCTCCAGTCCCTGAAGCCAAAAGCAAAGCCAGGCAGCAGCATGTACCCAATGCAATAGTGCAGGAACACGCCGAGAGTGGTGAAGACATCACGCAGTGACTTACTTAACACTTCTGTGCCTGTGAACAATCAAGAGACATCGAAAGCATTCAAAGTGAGACTATACTCCAAAAGGTAGAAGGAAACTATCACAGTAATTAGTGATATGTGTGTGTGTGTGTGTGTGTGTGTGTTGATGATGCACCTCTCTTTTTAGAGTGCTTGGCCAAACGTATGTTACTGTAATACATCAAAGAAGAAACATTTGTATGCAAAGTGCGGCCTTGTTTCTTCTTTAAATCCACTTACCCAAGACAAACGTAGTGATGTACAGAGAGATGTGGAAAGCCCCCACAAAGAGGTAGAATATGCAGAAGAAGACCCACGACGGGGAGAAGGAATGGACGACCATACTGAGGGGCTGACCTGCCAAGCAGATGAAAATAAGCTTCTTCCTCCCAAACCTGAGAATAAAAAGAAAAGGCAAGGACAAGAAAGTAAGAGACAGATACAATATCAGAATATTGCTGATTTTTTTCTGTCAAGCTCCAGTTGACTATACGCCATGGAAGACTCTACAGCCAGCACATATGTTTCCTGTGGAGTGTTAGTATAATAACATATTTAGTTATATACTGCCCCTTTCGTGTTCACCTGGACACTGAATATCTTGTTTATACCTATCAGGGCAACTCTTTATTCAATTATGACACACGCACATAAATTCTTCGCTAGGCTCAACATCCAAATTGGTCCATGTAAACAGGTACGCTAAAACAATTCATGGGTTTCATCAGGTCCCTTTACACAGGTGTATAAAATCAAGCACCTTGATTATGAATGCAGACTGCATGGTGCTTGATTAATACACCTGTGGAAAGGGACCTGATGAAATCCATGAATAGCTGCTACAACACAGAAGCGCCTGGCCTTTTGAACTCGTCAATGTTTCTGGTCAAACAGCAGGTGGCGCCACTGCCCCATGAATATCACTGATGTGACGATCACTCTGCTGCCATCACTGACTCAAATCTTGAAGCGTTTAAGGCATCACCACCAAAGACCCAGACAGAAGAGACATACTGTAACTAAAACAATTACTTGTCTGAGAGTTGGCCTGAGACCAGGGATCCTATCAGGAACCCAATGAATAGGCAAGACGAGGCAAGAGGTGTTTTCCATTGATCATCACATACGAGGTCCCACTGTCAACAAGAAAATAACAGCACATCAGTTGAGCAGAACATCACTTTGATGGGGTAATATGGTAGTTTTAAAACAAATTAACTTTCCGACTAACTTACACTAAGACCTACACATGTCTTGCAAACTAGTCCATATATTAAAAATTCTAGATTCAAGAAAATTCTAGTCCAACTATTCTAGTTGTGTTGTGTTGTGTTGTGTTGTGTTGTGTTGTGTTGTGTTGTGTTGTGTTGTGTTGTGTTGTGTTGTGTTGTGTTGTGTTGTTCTATATTCCACTTACGTCAGTAACGATGGTTGACTGGTAGATATCTTTGCTGTAGTTCCATCCATCCAAGCATTTCTCCTCTTCGATGTCTGTGACGTTCAGATCCACCCCAGGGACGAGGCCTCGGTCAGAGTAGTCCTTCACCACATCCAGCTTGTATCTGCTGCACATGCTCTGTTGTGACTTTCCGTCCACCGTCTCTAACGGGATGATGGCCTCCCTCCACGCCTCGCTCAGGTTCGCTTCACTTGGGATGAGGCAGTGGTGGGGCGGCGTGGCCCCCACAAACACAAAGTAGATCCCAGAGAGGCCCGTGGAGATGCAGATGAAGTTGAGGAGGAGGAAGGTGACGATGAAGAAAGGCCCTCGCTGACCCAGGAAAGCGGTGTCATCATCATAGTCGCCCATTATGCTGAGAGTGCGTGAGGTGGGGAAACCCTGCCAAGGAAGGAGGAGAACCACGTCAGAGTGGGCACTCAGGACACTCAAACAGCTGGCTCTGACTCCAACTCCCTGACTGATATTTCACACTCAAGCCAGAGCGTGCACAGCACAGCACAGCACAGCACAGCACAGCACAGCACAGCACAGCACAGCTCAGCATGCCCCTGGTCATGAGGAGTTAAAGAGCTCCTCACCAGAGGATATACAGTTCAACAAAAACAAATGCTCACCGATCTTACGCAACCATGACAAGAAGAAAATTGGGATGACATGGAATAGGAATGCCACTTTTATCATACGGAATATTTGAGCTCTCAACTCTGTTAAGAGTAAAAAAAAAAAAAAAATCAGCTAATCTGACATTACCATAATACCCTCCCCTCCAGCTAACATAGTTTCTCAGAACAACAGCCCCCCTTCTCACACTCACACACCACTCCCGCCCCTTACAAAAGACCCAAAGGAATTACACGTGACTGAACTGTGAAT
Organism: Sardina pilchardus; assembly: GCF_963854185.1. Classification (NCBI taxonomy): domain Eukaryota; kingdom Metazoa; phylum Chordata; class Actinopteri; order Clupeiformes; family Clupeidae; genus Sardina; species Sardina pilchardus. The sequence continues at coordinate 5,425,852 of NC_084998.1, forward strand.
GGCTTTAGGTGGAATTAAAATCTACAGTATGTTCTTTTTGGGAAAACAGGAGGCAACAACAAGGAAGGAAAAATTGGCAGGCTGATTTCGATGCTGTCTGTGAAAGTTATGCATTTGGGGAAATGTATTTTCCCCATCCTAACCACACACTACTAGGCCTGCTACTATACTACTGCTATATTACACTACAGTGCACTACACTAGTGGTTGAGGAGCTGGGCTAGCATGCAATAACCTGAGAAATTGTGGGTGGAAATTTCCGGCTGCCACTATTGTGCCCTTGAGCAAAGCGCTTAAGCACAAGTTGCTCCAGGGGCAATGCAGTCCTTTGTAATATATTATATATACTGTATGTAAGGCATTTTGGATGAAAAGTGTCTGCTATATGGATAAATGTAAATGCTACTACTACTACTACTAACTCTTACTTTCCTCTTACAACATCAATTCATTTGTAAAAAAAATCTTGAATGATGAACGGATGAACGGTCATTCAGTAGAAATGTAGACTAGAATTAATGAAACCAGACACCAGACAAACCTGGCAAAATGTGCAATGAATTTATACTATAGGAAACATATAAAACAATGAAGTTATACTATAGGAAACATGCATATAAAACAAAACATATAGACTTACTTGTTCTTCACCCGTGAGGAAGTCCTTCAATGGTCACCTGTGGCTTTTATAGGCTATAGCTTGTCCTCTCGGTTGAAATTTGAACTCTGGCAATGATCTGCTCCTCTTGGCTTTTATTCAGAAGGTTCATCATTAATTTCATTAATTGCTGACAAGATTGTTTCCCTGACTAATCATAAATGGGAACATTTTCTTTGTGTTGAGATGCCTATCTCCTCAGAACAGTGTAAGTTGTGAAGAGCAATCAGCAGCATCACATCAGACACTTAGCAGTTAATCAGCAGCATCACATCAAATGCTTTGCTAATGTGGCTTCCAATATGTTTTCTGATCTCACTTGATATGCACATACTCTTATAAACAACTAAACAAATGATGTTGTGAATGTTTGTTATCTGGGAACACGGTTTAATTACTGAAGCTGGCAGGTTTTGTTGTAGGACTATTATGAAATACTGTCATATAACAACTGCCAAAACATTGATCATACCACTGAATGTAATGGATAGCAATGTATTTAGGCCTATGATGTACAGTATAGTCATTAGGGAAGATTTTAAAGTAGAAATGTCGTTGTGGCATCTGCAGTAAATGTTTTTAATCCTCAAAAACAAAACAAAAATCCCCATACCATAACATTGTGTAATTGTGCAAAACTAGCCTAAGAATAAATCGACCTTAGATAGATTATAAAAGTCTCTTGTCTTTCCATTTAATCGTTTTATTACGTTGGCTTAATAAATCTTTATCAATTATACAGGCCTGTCATAATTGAAGCACAAGCGTGTTTTTTTTTTTTTTTTTTTTTTTTTACATAGACGCACCTGCTTGAAATAGGCTACTAAGCTGTTATTTCGAAAGCTACATCAATAACTCACATTCTAAATTTAATGTAAAAGTGAAAACACCAACAAGTGATCATGATGGTGACTGAAGCAGGCAAAGTGTCATTTTACATCCTCTTCCAACATAAAAGATAGGCCTATGTTGTTAGCCTATCCATTACGCAGACTTTAAGCAGAATACATGAAAGAAAACAAGCGAAACAGAAAAGTAAAGGACCACCAGTCTGTAAGGTAGTCTATTTTAATATAACAAAAGTAGGCCTACAATTATAGCGACGCTGTGTTGTAAGGACAAGAGATGGTGGGATTTACACAAACCGCAAATTCCCAGGGTGGGAATCTTTTCGAATGTTAGGCTACTCCAAATCCACTGAACGTTCAATTGCACTCTCTGGACTATCTGACGACCGCAACCCCAGCTCCCCTCCACTCATAATGAAGATGAGAGGGTCTGATTACGATGACCGGACCGTTTTCCTCGGGGACTGGGGACCTTTTCAGCAGATAGTGTTCTTTCTCTTATGTTGCAGCATTATACCTAATGGGTTTACTGGTTTGTCTATCGTGTTTGTGGGTGACACTCCATCTCACCACTGTCATATCCCCGCACACTACAACATCACAGTTCAGTGGAGAAACGTGAGTATTCCCTGGGAAGAGCATGGTGGAACAATCCGGCTCAGTCGATGCACCAGACACAGACTTGATTTGATTAAAAGTTATTCAGACCAAGGTTACGAGCCATGGACAGACGTGAACGTTTCAGAAATAGAGCAAGAGCTTTGCACGGATGGATGGGAGTACGACCGGCAGCAATATACATCTACTATTGTAACAGAGGTATGTAGCCCAAAAGTTTCCGGATGTATTAGTTGATAGGCTACTGGTCGCGCAAAAAGGGTCGTTGGATAAGTCAGTATACAGCTGAGTATACAGACTAATCGAGAGACTAACCACTCGTTCATTTGTTACTATTCTACACTGGTTTGCGCCCTGTAAATCGGTACTGATGATTTGTTTTTGAGGTCACGTGGTGTTTTGTGTCTGTTTTTTTTCCTTCATTGATTTTGTGTGGGCCTGCAGACTTTGTATTATAATTGTTCAAAACCACCCAGTAAATGAATTGTCTCTTATTTTTACAAGGTTTTTATTTACTACAGGAATATGAATCAGAAGCTTAAATACACCTAAATTATGTTGATCAAGTTATTCAAGGTTGCTTCAGATTGTAATCATATATTGCAGTTCAAAGTGCTGCTGGGCATTTACAACTAAGAGCCAGTAATGTGTTGCAGCTATGTGTGGTCCTTGATCTGTCAGCTTCATATCTCTGTTTATGGGACCAAGGGGAACAAATGATGACCGTAGATGTAGTGGGCAGCTCTTAAATAAGGAACATTATTTATTGGGAAAGGGCAAAGGTAAATCATTACTATATTTTGTCCTAATCAACACGTGAAGCAGTCCTGATTGAAATATTTCGAGTTGACGGGGAAGGGTGGTGAATAATTTGTAGAACCATTGATTGAAATATCGTCATATGATAAATTCAATATTTGCATGATTGTGTGAGCTATCATTTCAAACAATGTGTAAATAAAAAAAAAATACTGTTTAACTCTGTGTTGTGGTAATCCTACAGTGGGATCTGGTGTGTGCTGATGACTGGAAAACTCCAATGACCTCCTCAATCTTCTTCTGTGGGGTCCTTACTGGATCGTTTGTCTCAGGACAGATGTCCGACAGGTGATCACACAGAAAGAGAGAGAGAGAGAGAGAGAGAGAGAGAGAGAGAGAGAGAGAGAGAGAGAGATCAATTCATCATAGATAATTAGCTGAATTACAATACAATATGCAATTAAGATAGCACACCAACATCACACAAGAAAAAGAACAAGATATGACAGAATAGAACAACCAATATGACACCGCGGACAAACCTTATCCACATATTTATTCAGTGTGATTCAGTATGTTTACATATAGGCCTACAGCATAAACAATATGAGATATGAAGTGAAATGTGTGACACCTTGCATAGATGGGTAACATTGTTTGTTTTTTGTAAGACTGTCCTTAACATTTGTCTCATTGGAGTGCTGAAAATGATACCACAGGTACTCAAAAAAGCATCCCACTTGAAATACATCTTTGCTCTTACATTAGATTATATGTCAAGTATATGTGATGAAAATTACTGCAAGTTATGAAGCAGTAGGATGACATGTAGCCTAGAGCTGAGGAGGGGAAGAGCTGAAAACAGTTTCTTGTTGATACCAACTCTGTGCCCTTATTTTGTCTTTGTTTATCCTCAGGTTTGGAAGAAAGATGGTGCTCTTCTCCACTATGGCTGTTCAGACCATTTTTACTCTCATTCAGGTCTTCTCACCGTCATGGCTCTGGTTTTGTGCCTTTTACTTCGTAGTGGGGATGGGACAGATCTCCAACTATGTAGCTGCATTCATTTTAGGTATCTATGTCTTGGATTATTTTACTCACTCAGACATAAAAGCTGTTGGTCCCTCACTTTTCTACTGTAAGTGTAAGTCAGGTTTTAGAATAATCCAAACAGAAAGTTCTAAGCTAGCCAGAGTCTGAAAACACCAAAGTCACAGTCACAGAGAGGCAAAAATGGCCATCGAGTTACAACACCACCTTAGAACCATGGCAAATGACAATTCTGACAACAGCTGTGTGTTATGAAATCCAGTAGATTTCATAATTTTGTACCGTGTGTGTTTGTCTGTGTTTGTATTTGTGTGTGTGTGTGTGTGTGTGTGTGTGTGTGTGTGTGTGTGTGTGAGTGTGAGTGTGAGTTATAGAGGTTGAGAGTGGTGCTCTGGCTCTATCCTGACAAATGACACTGGTTTAAGTTGGGTTGTCTCTTTGAAGAGAGAGAGTGTGTGTGTGTGTGTGTGTGTGTGTGTGTGTGTGTGTTTGTATGTAAAGAGAAGATGTGTGTTATGACATATACACGTGGATGTTTTCGCACAGCTTCTCCTTGCCTTGATGGTGCGTCTGAACCTCTTGTCTTGCCCAACAGGGATGGAGATCTTGAGCCCGTCGGTGCGCGTGCTGTTCGGCACTCTGGGCGTCTGCCTGTTCTTCGCTCTGGGCTACATGCTGCTGCCCCTGGCGGCCTATCTGCTCAGGGACTGGCGCACTCTGCAGCTGGCCCTCACGCTGCCAGGCTTCCTCTACGTCCCTCTGTGGTGGTGGGTATTCTGCATGAGGAGGGTGGTGCACAAGGAAGAGGAGTGCTGGCCAAACTGAGTTTAGCCTATAAGGGCCCATGGAGACGCAGGCGTCACAAGCTAATTCAATACCGTCCTTGAGCATTTTCTTTAGAGGGTTTTTTTTCCGGAGGAAGAGACAGGGCATTCGATGCATACCCAACACTTTCAAAAAAAAGAAAGAAGTGCGACAAACAAATTAATTTCGTCTGGTGAAAATGGTGTGGAGGACCACATCAATATGCAGTAACTGGTGTTAACAGGATGAGGATATTTTAGGTCCCAATATACAGTATTATAAGGGGTAGGAAAAAGCGCAACACTTTCCCAGGTCCCAATGTACAAAAATAGTAATAATGGAAAGTCCTCATTGCATGACTTGATGGCACCAAGGCTCTCCTCGTCCTGTTGGCAGTGACTCTGTTGGTGGTGTTTTTGCAGGTTCATTCCAGAGTCTCCTCGGTGGCTGCTGTCTCAGGGCAGAGTGGAGGAGGCCGAGGCCATAGTGAGGGACGCCGCCAAGAGGAATGGAGTGGCCGCCCCAGAGGTCATCTTTGAGCGCGCTCAGGTCAGAGAGGTTCGCACATGTTTGTGTGTGTGTGTGTGTGTGTGTGTGTGTGTCTGTGTGTGTGTGTGAGTGTGTGCATGTGTTGGGCAGTGCTGTTGTCAGTGACACTCTGCATATTTGCCATATCTTGTAGGGGCATGTAGAATGTCAACTTTGCTTTTAGGTGCTCGAGGTGCTTTCAACTACATTAACAATCATGTCCAATACCAAGGCATTTCCTGTGGCTCTGAGCTAACAGTGAAGCTTCACTGTTCACATTTCCTGGAGCTCTACGCTTTAGTCTGAAATAATGTCACTACAGTCTCTGCATTAGTCTTGAGCATTCAAACCTGAAACTCTCGAGGGACAGACTGAAATGGTCTATACATTCCGACACCAACAGCTGTCACAACGTGATTGTTATTGGCGTTTGGCCATAAAAGGCTTGTGCTGCCAAGGGTCAATCTTTTCTTCCTGAAGAGTTCATTGCCCTGCACAAAGCCTCTTACTATTTGATAAATCACTCATCAACCCATCATCTTAATCACCAAGGTTAACAGTTGCAGGGAGGGCAGGCATATGGTCGAGATACTAATTGCACCAATTTGTCTAAAGTTTAGTACTGACATCAGGATGGTGCTGATAAAACATTTGGATATAATTGGAATCTTTATGAATAGTGTATGACCTCCTTAATACCAAAGAATGCAGATTATTTTATGCCAGCTGAAAGAGTGTATGTGTATGTGTGTGTGTGTGTGTGTGTGTGTGTGTGTGTGTGTGTGTGTGTTTGGGGGAAGGCACGAACAAGGTTTCCTGTGGTTCAGCACACAATCATGAGGTGAATTTGACACCAATCAAAGCCAGTTTAGGTAGTTGATGGAACCACACTTATTATCACTCAAGCGTGCAACATTGGCGAGGAATTTACAAAATAGTGGCCTCTTTGTGAACGCATTCGTCTGGCTGCAGAGACCTTTGTAATTTTCCACAAAGACACGAGAATGAGGCTCACAGCAGAGAGTTCCGAAGCCCCACCGTGATGGGGAATGTCACTCACCATTGGGTCTAGAGCTCAGGGAGCACATCAAGAGCTCTTTTCCAAAACGCTATAATCATCATTTTAAGGGATTTTCAGAAATCTTTTGTCTTATATTTTGTTTTCCAAGTAATTTCAGTGGAACTGCAATTGGGTTATTGATATTTGATTCAATCAAAACAACACAACTGTACTTTTATTGATACCAGAAATACACATTTAAATAATGTGAATTATTTATGTTTTCCAAAATGTATTTATAGTGTTTTGGGAAAGAGCTCAGTACACATAAGTCTACAGAATACTCTTCACCACTTTTGTATCTGATTGTACTATTGGCATATTGTATTTCATTGTTACAGTAGGGGTTTTGTAGTTTGTCATAATTTATTTTCTGAAATAGTCACGGATGAAGTCCTTTGTGATGAAATATCTGTAAGTAATGTACAGTAATGTAAGTGTAGTAAAGTATGTGCATGTTTTTCATATATTGAACCTGTAATGGCCGGGTTTCCCAGATTCGTTAAGAAGCTCTTAAGTGCTAAGAACTTCTTAGGAGCGCTCTAAGAATGCTCCTAAGAAGTTCTTAGCACTGAAGAGCTTCTTAACGAATCTGGGAAACCCGGCCAATAGCAATATTTGAGATCTGTATCTAGACTATATGTTAATAATATGCTAATATGTTAATAAAAGGCAATAGAAGAAAAAGTAGATAGACCTGTTAATACTTTGGATGGGTACTTTGGACCCAAGAAGATATAAGAACTCTCCCTGACATGGGGGGGGGGGAGGGAGGGGAGGGGGGCAGGCGAGTCTGTTATTATAGCTGTGTGTAGTAAATTGTTGACATTTCTCTTGTTTTGTTTTCAAGTGACATTAATGTCTTGTACCACACTGGCCACGCACATTTCAAACATACTTGTTATGACACGTGCACTGTAGACAGGCAGCCAAGCTGAAAAAATGCACTCCCACAACATCTGTGATCTGGTGAGGACCGACAACATCCGCTGCATAACTATCGTGCTGTGCCTGGTCTGGTGAGTCTCCGGTCTCTTGCCATGTTGGATAAGAACAGAAAACAATGAGTGAAGCTGTGGTGAACATCAAAGAAGGCTTCTTCTTCTTAGAGATCAGTCTTTGCCTCTCTCCTCTCCCTCCCCACCTCCCTCTCCCTTTCTCTCTCTCTCCCCCCTCTCTTTTTCTTCCTCTCCTTCTCTCCTTCTCTTTCCTAGGACTACTCTCTCTATTGGATACTTTGCGTTGTCGCTGAACACGGGCAACCTGCATGGGGACTCCTATCTGAACTGCTTCCTGTCCGCGGCCATTGAGCTGCCGGCGTACACCATCGCCTGGCTGATGTACCGCTACTGGCCGCGGCGCATGTGCCTCTTCTCCACCCTCTTCCAGGGAGGCGTGGTGCTGCTCTTCATTCACCTCATACCACAGAGTAAGATGCTACTATGGTGCTGTATTGGTGCAGATACTGTTGACATGTATATATACAGTATACATGACTCCAAAAACATGTGTTTTTTTAAGTCTTGGTTAAATTATTATTTCCTAGCCAAGACAAGACAAGACTATGCTTTCTGGAGTTGTAAGAGCTGATCATTATTGATAAATACTGACAGTTGACAAGAACCAATTATAAATGTACCTATTGTACCATCAACAACACCAGGACTTTCTCAACACTCACACCCTCTACACCACACATATGCCCATGTTCCCCATCGTGTATCCCTACACAGATATGATCGGTGTTGCCATCACGCTAGAGATGCTGGGGAAGTTTGGTGTGACGGCGGCCTTTGCCATCGTGTATGCCGTGACGGCAGAGCTGTACCCCACGGTGCTGAGGAACACGGCGCTGGGCGCCTGCTCCATGGCATCCCGCGTGGGGAGCATCTCTGCTCCGTACTTCATCTATCTGGGTACGACAAGAATAGAATAGAATAGAATATATACTTTTTTGATCCCGTGAGGGAAATTCAGTTCTCTGCATTTAACCCAATTTAACCGAATTAGTGAACACACAGCACACAGTGAACACACAGTGAGGTGAATCACACAACCCAGAGCAGTGAGCTGCCTGCCCAACCAGCGGCGCTCGGGGAGCAGTGAGGGGTTAGGTGCCTTGCTCAAGGGCACTTCAGCCGTGGTGGACTGGTCGGGGATCGAACCGGCAACCCTCCGGTTACAAGCCCGATGCGCTAACCAGTACACCACGGCTGCCCACCACATCGACAACCACATCACACGGCCCTCCAAAACACATGTCTAAGCATGCACAATACATGTACATGTAACCTTTTTTTTACGGTAATATGTTTTTCATTTTTGCTTACTATGTCCAGACACTACGTTTGGATAAAAGCAATATTAGTTTAAAATATATTATTACAAATAATTATGTTAATTCAGTATTATTGTAGGATCTATACTAGATGTACTGTATATGACTAATTACTGAATTAAACACACACACACACACACACACACACACACACACACATATGTATATACAGTATATATATCAATCCGATATACCATATATACACAGTATATACATTCGCTTTGGACAAAGGCGTCTGCTAAATAACCATAACCATAACCATAACCATATACTGTATATATGTATGTATGTATGTATGTTATTGGGGTCTAACCTTCATTTGGTGTTTTTTACGCAGGCAACTATTACCGGTCACTGCCGTACATATTAATGGGAGCTCTAAGTGTCCTCTCCGGGTTGCTCAGCCTCCTGCTTCCCGAGAGCCTGGGAATGCCGCTTCCCGAGAGCATCAATCACATGCAGACAATCCCATGGTGAGAGCCCAACGGCCAGGCCTAGCAAAACCTCATGCCGTAAAATTACAATATGGTGAATGTAGAAAACCTCATGCCGTAAAATTCAAATATTGTGAATGTGGAAAACAGAAGTTTGGTTGTGCAGATTAGGTGGTATATCGATGGATAGTTGAGGTAGCATCTGGGGTTCATCATAAACATCAACAACTGCATGTTTTTCTGATCGGTTACAGAAACGTTCTGTAAAAGTTCACTCAGGCTGTATGGCATCCTTTTTGTTTCCATCTTCACAATGTTGATCTAATTTTGCATGCATTTCTTTCAGCTGCAAGAAAAGTGTAAGATCTAAAACGTACAATCTCACCAGTGTTAAAGGAGATGAAGACCATTCAGATGAAACAATGGTGGACTCCACAATTAGTGGACTGAAACAGTGAAGCTACTATAGTCAAGATGTTACACAACTAGTCACATTCCTTTTTCACCTCCACATTCCAATGTTTTTATTAGTAGCCTATAATAATAGTAGTCAGCAGTCAAACATCTTACGCTGAAAGTGAAAAAAAAACCACAGTAAACATTCACATTTATACATTCTCTCACAGATACCCACACCTTGATGCTGCATACTGCATCTTTTAGAATTTTAAAATGTATAGAAAATGCCAAAGAAAAAACGAAAATAAGTGAGAACTCTAATAGAACTGTTAGAGTGTTTTAAATAAACAAAATAGCCTGAAATTCATTCAGTAACAAACCAAGTGAGTGCAGGATAACAACTGTGATTGCCATTTGACTGAATTAGTTGAATGATTCTTTGTGTTACATTGCAATGTTTGATTTGTTTGAAATGTAAATGTGTCTTTGTCTGCATTTGTGATCTTTTTCTAGATAGAAAAATAAATTAAGTGTCTTTTAAGATGGCATACCGAATTTGTTTATAGTTTGACTTCCAACAAGACTTTATTTGTGATCTTGACTGGCAACTTCTGATTTGGATCCTCTTCTTTGGAAAAGCATGAACATTTGATCCTGATAAATGAAATAAGGCATAGCATTGTATGAAAAAAGTCATTAGTCAGTGTAGAAAACCTATATTTTAACCCCATAATCTGATCTGCCAGTGTTATTTCAAATTCTCACAAATGTTTTCTTACTTTCTAGGCTATGTCATTATTTTAACTAGTTAGCTGATATGCTAGATTCTTGATTGAAACTGTAATTTTGATGTAGACTCTAACATGATTTGCGGCGCGGCTACTGTTTAGGGGTATTAAATATGTTAAATCACTTTGCAATATTTTGTATCTTGCTTACTTTTGGTCTCAACTTGCAAGACATGTAGTGTCACAAATAACACCATAACAAGTTTGAACACAGACAGAGACAGATGAATAGACAGACAGATGTAGACTGACTGATTAACAGACACACAGAGAGATAAGTAGATGATCTAGACTAAATGATGGCGATGGCCTCCCTGGGGAAAACAGCTGTGTTATTCTCACCGCTCCCTTTGAAGCATCTCCTCTACGGTCTCTGGCAGAGGCCTTCTGAAGCTCTCGGGCAGTAGGAACGTGGCCGCTCCAGACACGACACACAGACTGCCCAAAACCATGTGAGGGAGGACTGGATGATATTCACCTGTAGAGAGACAAAACCATTGCGTGGGGGGGGGGGGTGGGGGGGGAGAAATGTTATGGAACCAAAGAGCATATGTTTTGTTGGCTCTTGGCACCTTTCATGAAGCAACCAAATTAAGGTTTGGTTTAGTACTTACAGTAAGGCAGCAGCGAGAGTGTTGGTCTAACACTAGCTAGTTAAAAGGTATACACAAAACCTGACAAACTCCACCCAGAGCCTTGTTGGCACTGCTAGATCACTGCACTGCTGTTATCTCTCTGTCCTTCACTTGACCATTTACCATTAAAATGAACTAGAAGATGACACCAAAACTATAGTTGCCTGATAAAAGCATGCCTGAAAAATGAGTGAATTGTTGCACGGTGTGGCTTTGACTCACTTAAATAGAAGAGGTAGGGAGCGACGGTGCTGCCCACGCGAGACACCATGGCACAGGCGCCCAATGCAGTGTTCCTGATCACCGTAGGGTACAACTCGCCGGTGTAGACAAACATCAGGGCTGTTCCAGTGGCTATCCCAAACTTACCCAGCAACTCCAGAGCCCTTGCAGCTGTTGGCAAATCTGTGTAAGCAAACCATGTGTGTGTCTTTCATGAGACTGTCCACTTTAAAGGCTGATTGCATAACAAAAGCTCAATTATCATGTTCAAGCATTTTGAGGGAAGCCGCTCAGCTCATGACACTGAAAGTTGCTATAGTTTAGAACAATATGCCAGGCCCCCTGTCCTCTATTTCACAAAATCACTCTTTCTGACTTTTTTTTTTTTACGTTTAACCATTGGACCATGGTGCTTGCAAGTCCGGGGTCAAGTCTTAGAGAGTTTCCATGTTTATACACTCAAGGGTTCTTGGGGTGATAAATAGAATCATGCAGGCTTTGAAGAAAACCTTACGGATTCCTTTGATGAATCCTTCAAAATGGTTTGAAGAACCATTTAGGGTTACCATATGAAGCATGCATTTTGGTTCTATATGACACCTTTTTTTCTAAGAGTGTATGACATGTCTTGACGGCAACATACTGTGGAGTAACATACATGGCCTGGTTGCCTTTAATGTACCTGCCGGTGCTATCTGTACAGAGTAGAGAGCGGCCCCTGCTAGCACCATGCTAGTCATACAGGAGAGCCTCCTGGGGAGGAAGTGCACGGACAGCCAGCTGATGAGGTAAGCGGGAATTTCGATGGCGGCGGAAATGAGACAGTTGATATAAGGGTCCCCATGGAGACGAGATGTGTTCAGAGACAGGCCAAAATAACCCATACTCAGAGTAATCCTGTTGGTATGAAGTTAACAATGATGATGATGATAATAATAATAATAATAATAATAATAATAATAATAATAATAATTATTATTATTATTATTATACACACATTATTATTACAGTGCATGAAAATGCACTGTACTGTTATTCCAAGTCTTCTTATTACAGTGCATGAAAATGCACTGTACTGTTATTCCAAGTCTTCTTATTACAGTGCATGAAAATGCACTGTACTGTTATTCCAAGTCTTCTTATTATTATTATTATTATAGTGCATGAAAATGCACTATACTGTTCTTCCAAAGTATTCTTATTACAGTGCATGAAAATGCACTGTACTGTTCTTCCTAGGTTTCTTATTATTCCAACTTCTTCTAACGCTCGCAATTCAGCTTGAACCGTTTAACGTAGAAACTTGATTCAAACTTTGTTACGTAGGTCTTACTAAGGAGACCTGTGCAATATATTTTTCAACTTTGTAACTTTTATACTTTTTAAACTGTAAATTAAAAACTATTAAACATTTCCCCATAGACTTAACATTGCTCATTATGACATCACGGCAGCAATTAGAATGTTACGCCAGGTGGCCAGTCCAGGTGCAGCAGCTCTCTCTCTCTCTCTCTCTCTCTCTCAGGCTTTAAACTGGCTCTCTTGAGACTACATTTTCTGTTCCCCTGTATCAACGGTATCAACATAAGTCTTCCTAATTCCATCCAACTTTCTATCCATTCATCTTCTTCAAACCATTCACTCATCCACCCATTCTAAACAGTCTGCCTATCAACATCAATTAGACGATCTACATTCAACTTTGAAACAATCTACTCTGTCTCAGGCCTGGCTCTCTTAAGACTAGCCAGTTAAATTGATTACACCTGTATCTGTATCCACTACTCTCTCAGTAGAGAGCTGTGTCTCTCCATTCTACAAGAATATAAGGCACATTCCATCCAACTTTCTATCCATTCATCTTCTTCAGACCATTCACTCATCCACCCATTAAACTGTTTATCAACATCCATTAAACTCTCTGTCTATCAACATTAATTAGACTAGCTACATTCAACTTTTAAATGATTTACTCTGTCTCAGGCTTTAAGCGTACACTCTGGGTCTCTTAAAGCCTACCTTACATTGCCAGACTTTGCAAAGATTTGGAAAAGATTTTTGAAAAACTACAGTCTCAGACCCTCTCACATCTAAAGACAATTCATTGAGTTTTTAGTCACAGTCTAGTCACAGGCCAGTCTCAGATTAGGATTTTGCAAAGACTGTGGGTCACTATTTACAAGACTGCTGCTAGATTCCTTCAAATTATTTCCATCGTGCAATAGGCTACACGTCATCATTCACAGGAAATCACATGATAGCCTACTCATATCAAAGTAATTTTTTCGCGTTTCTGCAGCATTGTTTGATGTGTGACATCACTAACAGATATAGAGCTGTTCTGTCACGTAGAACAACCGACTAATAAATTATAAGAAATGAAATAACAAATAATCATAAAGGCTACAGCTGTCGCCTATTTTGCCCCTTCCTGTTTCATGTTCGCGCAAGGTTACTATTGGTTTTTAATGTTCACGTCACTATTTGCATGAGCCACGACTGAAAAGACTTCCGATAATATCAAACATGTTTGATATTGTCGTAACGGCAAAACTAGAAGAAGACTGCCTCCGACGGACTTAAAACCGCTAAGATTGGCACCTTACACTAAACGATTTAGATGACGGGAGCGCGCTGCGATTTCAGTACAACTCCCAAGATTTCCGCCCGATTTTGGAAATTTAGTCGCCGACTGTTAAAACAGACCAAAATCGTGCAATGTAAGCCAGCCTTAAGACTAGCCAGTTAAATTGATTACACCTGTATCAACAACTCTCAGAGAGCTGTATCAGTGTCTCTCTTAACAAGAATATAAGGCACATTCCATCCAACCTTCTATCCATTCATCTTCTTCAGACCATTCACTCATCCACCCATTAAACTGTCAATCAATATCTATTAAACAATCTGCCTATCAACATCCATTAAACATTCTATCTATCAACATTAATTAGACTATCTACATACAACTTTTAAAGTATTTACTGTGGGTGCCTCTCAAGCAGCGTTTATATGCCCTCCCTCGCTCCTCGATCCTCAATGATCTACATAAAGAAAGATCAGTGAGGATCGAGGAGCGAGAGAGGACGCGTAAACACTGTATGAGAGGCACCTTCTGTCTCAGGCTTTAAGCATACAATCTCATTAAGACTACAGATCCTGTTTCACTACTTCCTTTGTCCACAACTGTTTCAAAATAAAGGTCCTCACTGCAATAATACACTATTAAATCATTTAACCATTGTAACTACTCAACTATTTAACTGTTCAACCATTCCAACTGTCAGTTATCAACTAGAACTATGCCTCCAGTCAACTACACGAAAACTCCATGTACCTAGCAACCAATATATCAACCATTAAAATTAAGTGTTTATGACCGTTTCCATAGCAACCAACATGATTATACTGCAGTAACTTCTTGTTTCCTGATAGTGGCCACCATGGATACCCTAGCAACAAATGTTTCAAAATAAAAGTCCTCACTAGCAAGTTAGCATGGTTAGCATAGTTAACATAGTTAGCATTTTTAGCATAACTGCAAAAAACATCAACTAAGTTAGCTAATCAACCTGGTTAGCATTGTTAGCAATTTTAGCATTGTTAGCATAGTTAGCATTTTTAGCATTATTGCTAGAAATCATCAGTTAAGTTAGCTAATCAACCTGGTTAGCATTGTTAGTTTAAGTTAGCATTGTTACCATAGTTAGCATTGCTAGCATACTTAGCATGTTTAGCATAACTGCTAGAAATCATTAGCTAAGTTAGCTAATCAACCTGGTTAACACTGTGAGCATAGTTAGCATAGTTAACATTTTTACCATTACTGCATGAAATCAGTAGCTAAGTTAACCAATCAACCTGGTTATCATTGTTACCATAGTTAACATTTTAACATGAATAGTAATCATTAGTTAAGTTAGAACTGGGAATGTTTCAGCTTTAAACTGTCTACCTTCACACTATCAACTCTCTGTAAACTATGCAACCACCATGTTTGCCCTAGCTACACCTTAGTAACCATATCTACATTATCTATCAATTTTTGCATTTTCATGCACTGGTAATTCCTTGGAATTGCATTTCTAGTTATTATTCCACTACTTCTAACGCACGCAATTCAGCTTGAACCGTTTAACGTAGAAACTTCATTCAAACGTTGTTGCGTAGGTCTTGCTCATGCCATGTCTGCTTTGTATTTTTCAACTTTTTAACTTTTATACTTTTTAAACTATGAATTAAAAAACGATTTCCCCATAGATTTAACATTGAGCTATTTCCCCATAGACTTAACATTGCTCATTGTGACATCACGGCAGCAATTAGAATCTTAGGCCAGGTGGCCGGCCACCTGGGCACCAACTGTCAGTTTCTCTGGCTTTAACCATACAATCTCTCTGAAGACTACATATTCTGTTCCCCTGTATCCTCTGCGCACAACAGTATCAAAATAAGTTCTCCCAATTCCATCCAACTTTATATCCATTCATCTTCTTCAAACCATTCACTCATCCACCCATTCTAAACAGTCTGCCTATCAACATCAATAAGACGCTCTACATTCAACTTTTAAACAATCTACTCTGTCTCAGGCTGGCTCTCTTAAGACTAGCCAGTTAAATTGATTACACCTGTATCTGTATCCACTACTCTCAGTAGAGAGCTGTGTCTCTCCATTCTACAAGAATATAAGGCACATTCCATCCAACATTCTATCCATTCATCTTCTTCAGACCATTCACTCATCCACCCATTAAACTGTCTATCAACATCTATTAAACAATCTGTCTATCAACATCCATTAAACTCTCTGTCTATCAACATTAATTAGACTATCTACATTCAACTTTTAAATTATTTACTCTGTCTCAGACTAGCCAGTTAAATTGATTACACCTGTATCAACTACTCTCAGAGAGCTGTATCAGTGTCTCTCTTAACAAGAATATAAGGCACATTCCATCCAACCTTCTATCCATTCATCTTCTTCAGACCATTCACTCATCCACCCATTAAACTGTCAATCAATATCTATTAAACAATCTGCCTATCAACATCCATTAAACATTCTGTCTATCAACATTAATTAGACTATCTACATACAACTTTTAAAGTATTTACTGTGGGTCCCTCTCAAGCAGCGTTTATATGTCCTCCCTCGCTCCTCGATCCTCAATGATCTACGTAAAGAAAGATAGAAGAAGGGCTAGACTATCCCATTGTTGCCGCTCCATCATTCTTTATGTAGATCAGCGAGGATCGAGGAGCGAGAGAGGACGCGTAAACGCTATATGAGAGGCACCTTCTGTCTCAGGCTTTAAACATACAATCTCATTAAGACTACAGATCCTGTTTCACTACTTCCTCTGTCCACAACTGTTTCAAAATAAAGGTCCTCACTGCAATAATACATTATTAAATCATTTAACCACTGAAACTACTCAAGTATTGAACTGTTCAACCATTCCAACTGTCAGTTATCATCCACTATGCCTCCAGTCAACTACACGAAACCTCCATGTACCTAGCAACCAACATACCAACCATTAAAATTAAACGTTTATGACCGTTTCCATAGCAACCAACATGATTATACTGCAGTAACTTCTTGTTTCCTGATAGTGGCCACCATGGATACCCTAGCAACAAATGTTTCAAAATAAAAGTCCTCACTAGCAAGTTAGCTAGTTAGCATTGTTAGCATAGTTAACATTTTTAGCATAACTGCAAAAAACATCAACTAAGTTAGCTAATCAACCTGGTTAGCATTGTTAGCAATTTTAGCATTGTTAGCATAGTTAGCATTTTTAACATTATTGCTAGAAATCATCAGTTAAGTTAGCTAATCAACCTGGTCAGCATTGTTAGTTTAAGTTAGCATTGTTACCATAGTTAGCATTGCTAGCATAGTTAGCAATTTTAGCACAACTGCTTGAAATCATTAGCTAAGTTAGCGAATCAACCTGGTGAGCATAGTTAACATAGTTAACATTTTTACCATTACTGCATCAAATCAGTAGCTAAGTTAACCAATCAACCTGGTTATCATTGTTACCATAGTTAACATTTTAACATGAATAGAAATCATTAGTTAAGTTAGAACTGGAATGTTTCAGCTTTAAACTGTCTACCTTCACACTATCAACTCTCTGTAAACTATGCAACCACCATGTTTACCCTAGCTACACCTTAGTAACCATATCTACATTATCTATCTATTTTTGCATTTCATGCACTGGTAATTCCTTGGAATTGCATTTCTAGTTAAACTTCTTCTTCTAACGCAGCCAATTCAGCTTCAACCGTTTAACGTAGAAACTTAATTCAAACGTTGTTGCGTAGGTCTTGCTTATGCCATGCCTGCTTTATATTTTTCAACTTTGTAACTTTTATACTTTTTAAACTATTAGTTAAAAACTATTACAATTTCCCCCATAGACTTAACATTGCTCATTATGACATCACGGCAGCAATTAGAATCTTAGGCCAGGTGGCCGGCCACCTGGGCACCAACTGTCAGTTTCTCTCAGGCTCCTCTCTGAAGACTACATATTCTGTTCCCCTGTATCCTCTGTGCACAACAGTATCAAAATAAGTCCTCCTAATTCCATCCAACTTTATATCCATTCATCTTCTTCAAACCATTCACTCATCCACCCATTCTAAACAGTCTGCCTATCAACATCAATTAGACGTTCTACATTCAACTTTTAAACAATCTACTCTGTCTCAGGCTGGCTCTCTTAAGACTAGCCAGTTAAATTGATTACACCTGTATCTGTATCCACTACTCTCAGTAGAGAGCTGTGTCTCTCCATTCTACAAGAATATAAGGCACATTCCATCCAACATTCTATCCATTCATCTTCTTCAGACCATTCACTCATCCACCCATTAAACTGTCTATCAACATCTATTAAACAATCTGTCTATCAACATCCATTAAACTCTCTGTCTATCAACATTAATTAGACTATCTACATTCAACTTTTTAATTATTTACTCTGTCTCAGGCTTTAAGAGTACACTCTGGCTCTCTTAAGACTAGCCAGTTAAATTGATTACACCTGTGTCAACTACTCTCAGAGAGCTGTATCAGTGTCTCTCTTAACAAGAATATAAGGCACATTCCATCCAACCTTCTATCCATTCATCTTCTTCAGACCATTCACTCATCCACCATTAAACTGTCAATCAATATCTATTAAACAATCTGCCTATCAACATCCACTAAACATTCTGTCTATCAACATTAATTAGACTATCTACATACAACTTTTAAAGTATTTACTGTGGGTCCCTCTCAAGCAGCGTTTATATGTCCTCCCTCGCTCCTCGATCCTCAATGATCTACATAAAGAAAGATAGAAAAAGGGCTAGACTATCCCATTGTTGCCGCTCCATCATTCTTTATGTAGATCAGTGAGGAGCGAGAGAGGACGCGTAAACGCTATATGAGAGGCACCTTCTGTCTCAGGCTTTAAGCATACAATCTCATTAAGACTACAGATCCTGTTAACTGTTTCCTCTGTCCACAACTGTTTCAAAATAAAAGTCCTCACTGCAATAATACACTATTAAATCATTTGACCATTGAAACTACTGAACTATTTAACTGTTCAACCATTCCAACTGTCAGTTATCATCAACTATGCCTCCAGTCAACTACATGAAACCTCCATGTACCTAGCAACCAACATAGAAACCATTAAAATTAAGCGTTTATGACCGTTTCCATAGCAACCAACATGATTATACTGCAGTAACTTCTTGTTTCCTGATAGTGGCCACCATGGATACCCTAGCAACAAATGTTTCAAAATAAAAGTCCTCACTAGCAAGTTATCTAGTTAGCATGGTTAGCTTTGTTAGCATAGCTAGCATTTTTAGCATAACTGCAAAAAATCATCAACTAAGTTAGCTAATCAACCTGGTTAGCATTGTTAACAAATCTAGCATTGTTAGCAGAGTTAGCATTTTTAGCATTACTGCTAGAAATCATCGGTTAAGTTAGCTAATCAACCTGGTTAGCATTGTTAGTAAAGTTAGCATTGCTAACATAATTAGCATTTTTAGCACAACTGCTAGAAATCATTAGCTAAGTTAGCTAATCAACATTTTAACATGAATAGAAATCATTAGTTAAGTTAGAACTGGAATGTTTCAGCTTTAAACTGTCTACCTTCACACTATCAACTCTCTGTAAACGATGCAACCACCATGTTTACCCTAGCTACACCTTAGTAACCATATCTACCTTTTTTTGCATTTTCATGCACTGGTAATTCCTTGGAATTGCATTTCTAGTTATTATTAAACTTCTTCTAACGCAGCCAATTCAGCTTCAACCGTTTAACGTAGAAACTTCATTCAAACGTTGTTGCGTAGGTCTTGCTTATGCCATGCCTGCTTTGTTTTTTTTAACTTTGTAACTTTTATACTTTTTAAACTATTACTTAAAAACTATTAACAATTTCCCCATAGACTTAACATTGCTCATTATGACATCACGGCAGCAATTAGAATGTTACCCCAGCTGGTCAGCCACCTGGGCACCAACTGTCAGTTTCTCTCAGGCTCCTCTCTGAAGACTACATATTCTGTTCCCCTGTATCCTCTGCGCACAACAGTATCAAAATAAGTCCTTCTAATTCCATCCAACTTTATATCCATTCATCTTCTTCAAACCATTCACTCATCCACCCATTCTAAACAGTCTGCCTATCAACAACATCAATTAGACACTCTACATTGAACTTTTAAACAATCTACTCTGTCTCAGGCTGGCTCTCTTTAGCCAGTTAAATTGATTACACCTGTATCTGTATCCACTACTCTCTGTGTCTCTCCATTCTACAAGAATATAAGGCACATTCCATCCAACATTCTATCCATTCATCTTCTTCAGACCATTCACTCATCCACCCATTAAACTGTCTATCAACATCTATTAAACAATCTGTCTATCAACATCCATTAAACTCTCTGTCTATCAACATTAATTAGACTATCTACATTCAACTTTTAAATTATTTACTCTGTCTCAGGCTTTAAGAGTACTCTGGCTCGCTTAAGACTAGCCAGTTAAATTGATTACACCTGTGTCAACTACTCTCAGAGAGCTGTATCAGTGTCTCTCTTAACAAGAATATAAGGCACATTCCATCCAACCTTCTATCCATTCATCTTCTTCAGACCATTCACTCATCCACCCATTAAACTGTCAATCAATATCTATTAAACAATCTGCCTATCAACATCCATTAAACATTCTGTCTATCAACATTAATTAGACTATCTACATACAACTTTTAAAGTATTTACTGTGGGCCCCTCTCAAGCAGCGTTTATATGTCCTCCCTCGCTCCTCGATCCTCAATGATCTACATAAAGAAAGATAGAAGAAGGGCTAGACTATCCCATTGTTGCCGCTCCATCATTCTTTATGTAGATCAGTGAGGAGCGAGAGAGGACACGGAAACGCCATGAGAGGCACCTTCTGTCTCAGGCTTTAAGCATACAATCTCATTAAGACTACAGATCCTGTTTCACTACTTCCTCTGTCCACAACTGTTTCAAAATAAAGGTCCTCACTGCAATAATACACTATTAAATCATTTAACCATTGAAACTACTCAACTATTGAACTGTTCAACCATTCCAACTGTCAGTTATCATCCACTATGCCTCCAGTCAACTACATGAAACCTCCATGTACCTAGCAACCAACATAGTAACCATTAAAATTAAGTGTTTATGACCGTTTCCATAGCAACCAACATGATTATACTGCAGTAACTTCTTGTTTCTTGATAGTGGCCACCATGGATACCCTAGCAACAAATGTTTCAAAATAAAAGTCCTCACTAGCAAGTTAGCTAGTTAGCATGGTTAGCATAGTTAGCATTGTTAGCATAGGTAGCATTTTTAACATAACTGCAAAAATTCATCAACTAAGTTAGCTAATCAACCTGGTTAGCATTATTAGCAAATTTAGCATTGTTAGCATAGTTAGCATTTTTAGCGTTACTGCTAGAAATCATTGGTTAAGTTAGCTAATCAACCTGGTTAGCATTGTTAATAAAGTTAGCATTGCTAGCATAATTAGCATTTTTAACGTAACTGCTAGAAATCATTACCTAAGTTAGCTAATCAACATTTTAACATGAATAGAAATCATTAGTTAAGTTAGAGCTGGAATGTTTCATCTTTAAACTGTCTACCTTCACACTATCAACTCTCTGTAAACTATGCAACCACCATGTTTACCCTAGCTACACCTTAGTAACCATATCTACATTATCTATCTATTTTTGCATTTTCATGCACTGGTAATTCCTTGGAATTGCATTTCTAGTTATTATTATTATTAAACTTCTTCTTCTAACGCAGCCAAATCAGCTTCAACCGTTTAACCTAGAAACTTCATTCAAACGTTGTTGCGTAGGTCTTGCTTGTGCCATGCCTGCTTTGTATTTTTCAACTTTGTAACTTTTATACTTTTTAAACTATTAGTTAAAAACTATTACAATTTCCCCCATAGACTTAACATTGCTCATTATGACATCACGGCAGCAATTAGAATCTTACGCCAGGTGGCCGGCCACCTGGGCACCAACTGTCAGTCTCTCTGGCTTTAAGCATACAGTCTCTCAGAAGACTACATATCCTGTTAACTGTTTCCTCTGTCCACAACTGTTTCAAAATAAAAGTCCTCACTGCAATAATACACTATTAAATCATTTAACCATTGAAACTACTCAACTATTGAACTGTTCAACCATTCCAACTGTCAGTTATCATCCACTATGCCTCCAGTCAACTACATGAAACCTCCATGTACCTAGCAACCAACATAGCAACCATTAAAATTAAGTGTTTATGACCGTTTCCATAGCAACCAACATGATTTTACTACAGTAACTTCTGTATTCCTGATAGTGGCAGTCATGGATACCCTATCAACAAATGTTTCAAAATAAAAGTCCTCAGTAGCAAGTTAGCTAGTTAGCATGGTTGGCATAGTTAGCATTGTTAGCATAATTAGCATTTTTAGCATAGCTGCTAAAAATGATTACCTAAGTTAGCTAATCAACCTGGTTAGCATAGTTAGCATTGTTACCATTGTTAGCATTTTTAACATTAATGCTAAAAATGATTAGCTAAGTTAGCTAATCAATGTGGTTAGCTTTGTTAGCATAGTTAGCATTGTTAACATAGTTAGCATTTTTAGCATTACTGCTAGAAATCATTAGCCAAGTAAACCAATCAACCTGGTTATCATTGTTAGCATAGTCAACATTTTAGAATACCTGTTAGAAATCATTAGTTAAGTTAGAACAGGAATGTTTAAGCTTTGAAATGTCTACCTTAACACTATCAACTCTCTTTAAACTATGCAACCACCATGTTTACCCTAGCTACACCTTAGTAACCATATCTACATTATCTATCTATAATTTTTTTTGCATTTTCATGCACTGGTAATTCCTTGGAATTGCATTTCTAGTTGTTGTTATTGTTATTGTTCTATTCTTTTCTGTGCTGGACAAAGATGATTTAGGAGTGTTATTTATGCAAAGCATTTTGTGGCCTATTTTAGTGCCATGTAAATACAGCACAGTTCATTAGCTGCAACCTCTGTGAATGAACATCTGGGCCCATTTAGTCCAAATCGGTGCTCATAGGAGTTAAACATACACCACCGCTGAGTAATGAGTGATGAACATTACATTACCCATTCTGCTGTGCAAAAGAACTCACAGTGCACTTGCTTGCAAATCATAGAGCTTGACTTTTTCTGACAATGCATTTTATTCTGTACAATAGTGATAAATTGTTTTCCTGTCCTGTGAAAAAAATATACTTTTTTCCTACATTTTACATACACTTACCAGACTAAAAATAGAATGAGTGTTACATTTCTGATTTTGGTCACTCTCAGGAGATCCAGAAAATTATATTTCACTGAGGCTTTAGAGGATTCATCTTCTACCTAAAATAAACAAAACATATTGTCTCATCATGTTTATTTCAAACTCTTTTTAAACTTATTCATGCCATTTTATGTTACTTTAGATCCAATAATTAGAAGATCATTGGGGGTTTGCATTTTTCAGTCAGGTATAAGAGTTTTCAGGACATGATGAATCTTTGATGTTTCTTTGGTCATTTTTATTATTATGTACCTCCATGAAGATGACCTCTGGAGCAACCACTTTGTTCCTCCTGGCTGCGTCCCTCAGTATGGCCTCCGCCTCTTGCACTCTGCCCCGAGACAGAAGCCACCGAGGAGACTCAGGAATCAACCTGCACAGAAAGATACCGTAATTTCCAGACTATTAGCCGCAGTTTATACATTGATTTCGCAAAATTTCTTCAGCTATGAGGTTAATACAGGGGGCCAGTTAATATGGTGTTAATATGGTTTTGTTTCTCTTAACTTGCATAAAACACTTATACACGGCTTATACACAATGCGGCTTATGCGGGAAATTACTGTACTCACATGGAACAACTATGTATAAACAAGCTTATATTTTCTAATATGTATTATAATGACCAAATATAACGGTCAAATCAGAGGTGGAAAACTCTGTCTGTAGGAAGTAAATGCCCTGCTAAGTCACTAAACCAGCTGATTTCTCTCACTAGCACACCTCATCAGTCAGGGCGATTAGCTAATTAGTGGAATCATCTGTGTTAAGTGCACAGGTAGAACCAATGCAAGGCAGGATGTTCCCTTTCTGAAGCTTGAGTTTCTGCCGCTACAAAATTGTGGTGGTGTACAGTATCTTTGGTTCTATGCAGTCACCAATACTTACCACCAGAGGGGGATATAGATCAGTCCAGGGACAGACAGGGCAACCAAGAGCATCCTCCAGCCACGTATGTAAAATGCGATCAGGGGCAGCATCATGTAGCCGATGGCAAAGAAGAGGCAGACGCCGAGTGAGGAGTAGAGGACTCTCACAGAACCAGACAGAATCTCTGCACCTGTCAACATGAAAGAAAAAATGTAAACGACCTGAAACACATTTATGCATATTATGTTTGGTGTGTTTGACTGTACTGCCTGATGAATGTATATGTATGTGTGTGTGTGTGTGTGTGTGTGTGTGTGTGTGTGTTTGTGTACAGCGCCCTTCACATGTATTAGCACCCCTGATAAAGATGGGTATAAATAGAGCTTTATAAATAGAGCACAAAAACCCATAACATTAGCCATTTATACATAACTAATATGAATATTAGTGCTAAATAAGGTCTATGATAAGCGTAATTACATATTTATTACGTTTTATTTATTTTTCCACTCTTACTCAAAAGGAGATTTATTTTTTGTTAATCCTTCAGACGCTAACCAGAATGTTTTTTCAATAAGTTGCTTCCCTCAAAGTTTCATTGCTATCATTTTGAAACAGCAAAATATATCATTTTTATACCCCTTTTTATTCATCTTTACCAAGGGAGCCAATAATGTACGTACAGGTGCATCTCAAAAATGGAATATCATGGGAAAAGTTTTTTTCCCTTGTAATTTATTTGGAAAAACTAGTGGAAATCAAAAATCTAGAATATCACAAAATGTTATTAGCCTATACAGAACTATGAACTCTAATCAGCTAATTACATCAAAATACTGGCAATGGTTTGAGCCTTTAATCTCTCTGTCTGGGCAGGGCAATGGACTTTTCATGATATTCAGTTTTTTTGCCATATATGCATCAGGCTTGTGCACAATTCAGAATTGAATTGAGAATGACTCCTAAATTCCGATTCAATTCTTGAGTTTGAATTGAATTTGAATTGAGGTCAAAAACAGGATGCAGAATTACAATTCGAATTTGTATTAAGGGAAGTAGAATTGAAATTCAATGAAATTCAAATCAATTCATATACATAATATAAGGGTACGCTGCAAATGATTTGATTCTTATCAAGATAAAAAAATAGATTAGAAGTGTTAGATCATTTACATTGTTTGAAGCGTGAATTTCTTACTTTATGTAAGTGTTCAACTTTACACTATCTTAAATCAAGCACATCTTTTTTTTGTCTCAAATAGGCATGACATCTTAAAATGAGGTAAATACTGTTAAAATTAGATCTTTTACATCTCTCCCTCAAATTCTCATCAAAATAAAGCTTGTTAAACAATTAAAATTTGACTTAATTTAAGATGACATTTAAGATTAAGATACAGTATCATCTTAAAACAGCAGTTTATGCTTATAACAACTTATGTAACAACTTTAAATATCTAGACTTGTCACAAGCTGTGGTACTGTGGCGCAACAGGTTACAGCATTAGTACCTTGTACTCGTCCAACTACCCACGGGCACCCGGTTTGAATCTCACCTACGGTCATATCCGAATCTCTCCCCAACTCTTTCACTCACCTACCCGCTTCCTGTCTATCTTCATTGTCCTATCTGAATAAAGGCAAAAAGTCCAGAAAATATTCTTCCAAAAAAAAGGAATATAGGCTGTTTAAATTTAAGTAACCTCATTTTACAACCAGCATTTTATGCTTGTATATTTTACTTATTTTGGGGATGTAAAAATTATATTTATAAGTAATCTTAAAAACAGCAATTTCATCTTATGTTAAGTTTCCAAATACCTCTGTAGACATGCTTATTGCTAGATTTTGTTTTTTATTTATCTTAATTCACAAAATCTTGTCAAGTGAAATTATCTTGCTGCATGGACAGAAAATTTCACTTGTTTTGAGTACCTTTTACCTCATATTTAGTGTTTTTATCTTGTTTTTAGACACCCTTTTTTGCAGTGTTTAACAATCAAGTTTCACAAAATGTCAGATATGATCTCAACAAACACACAATTTATAATTAAAAACAGTAATCAATTACATTTCCAATGTAATTTTCCCTGAACTGAATGTATGTGAGATTCAACACATTCTTCCTGTTATGTGACATGTGAATTTGTTTTGAATTGCCATGAATTGAATTCCACTTCCTGTCATTCCAATTCCAATTCCAATTCAACTTCCTGTGGGGTGGGGCCAATTCAATTCAAATTCCAACTCATGAATTGAATGGAGGCAAATTCTAAAATTCGGAATTGTGCACAAGCCTGATATGCATAAGAGAAGATTGTGTATGAATATTTTGAATACCCAAGACAAAAGCTGCCACATAATTTGATATTTGTCCCATCCCTACAATGAAGAAAAGGACAGAGAACATTTCCCAGGATGTGGAAAAAACCTGAACAAATGTGAATATTGTTTGGATCATCATTGTCACGAAAAGTACTGGTTTCCTTCCACACCTGAGCATAACACAGAGAAAAGGAGATACATGTTACAAGTATCTTGCAAATGGAATTACAAGGAACTGGGCACTGAGATCTATACTGTATATTAGTGGACGTATACAACGATGGATTTAATATTCTAAGAATGGTCCAGATATTTTGCTTTGTACAATTTCATTGTAGTGCTATCTGTCTGTCATTCAACCAAATAACAGGTAGGTAGGTAGGTACAGTAGGTAGGTAGGTAGGTAGGTAGGTAGGTAGATAGATAGATAGATAGATAGATAGATAGATAGATAGATAGATAGATAGATAGATAGATAGGTAGATAGATAGATACTGTAGATCTACACTACAATGCAAACAGGATGACAAAATAACAAGTCGAATCACAAATAAAATCTAATCTAATCCATCCATCCTGAAACTTTCAGTAAACTTTCTTATTACCAGTCTGACAGTTGTCCAGAAAAGAAGGACCCACATAAGACACCAATGAAGTAGACAGAGGAGGTGAACGACTCCTTCCAGCGTTGACCACAAACAAGGTCAAACTGCAAGAATCAGACAAGACCTCAAATTTCTGCCATGGCATTGT
Source organism: Sardina pilchardus (assembly GCF_963854185.1). Lineage (NCBI taxonomy): Eukaryota > Metazoa > Chordata > Actinopteri > Clupeiformes > Clupeidae > Sardina > Sardina pilchardus. The sequence continues at coordinate 5,452,877 of NC_084998.1, forward strand.
GTTTCTATTCTCAAATGCATGAATTAATTGTTCAATAGGATCAACTTGTACAAGATACATTTGAGAACACAATTTATGTCTGTCTCTGTTTATGCCGTTCTGATATTGAAATATTCTTTTTTTTCTATCAAATAATACAAGACAGTTTCCTTTGTGCAAGTTAATATTTACTCTAGCATAATGCCATCACCATTACGGAAAGTGTTATACAGTAATTTCCTGTGCATTAGTCGCATTGTGTACAAGCCACAGGACAGTGTTTAATGCAAGTTAAAAGCAACAAAGCCATATTAATACTATGAACTGTCCCTGTGTATTAACCTCATAGCTGAAGACATTTAGCCAAATCAATGTATACGCCGCGGCTAGTTGGGAAATTACAGTATAGTAATTTCAGTTAATTGTCTTTCAATAGTTTAGTCAGTCATCATCACCTCTGTGACGATGGTTGACTGGTAGATATCTGTGCTGTAGCTCCATCCATCCAAGCATGTCTCCTCTTCGATGTCTGTGACGTTGACATCCAGTCCTGGGACGAGGCCTCGGTCAGAGTAGTTCTTCACCACATCCAGTCTGTACCTGCTGCACATACTCTGTTGCGCCCGCCCGCCCACCGTCTCGTACGGGATGATGGCTGTCCTCCATGCCTGGGTCAGGTTCACCTCAGGGATGCGGCAGTGGTGGGGTGGTGAAGCTGCCAAGAATATAACTGAAAAGGCACTGAATCCATTGGGGATTGTACTGAAACAGAGAACAAAGAACACAATCTGCTGAAACTGTCCCCACACCCCTAAGAAAGCAGTGGTTTCATCATAGTCCACCATGACACCAAATTTTGAAGTGTCACTTTGTTGTGTGACTTGCAGTGGATGGCTCAGTCTCAAAGTCCACGTTATACCATTGACCAAAGTGTAATGATTTACCTTTTGTCTTAGAGTGTGAGTGTGAATGTGAGTGTGGCCATTATAACTAACTGTAAAACTAACAACAAATGAGTTTATTTAAATCTGTTTGACTGTTTAGGAAAGGACTGGAGAGGATGTTCTTCTGTTTAGTTTTTTTGTTAGGCCTATATGGGAATATGCTATTACTCAAGAAGGAGACATGAGTCACTAAAACTGTTACAAGATTGATTACATTATTTTGCACTAGTGTCTTTGAGTAATGCTGATACCTAATGTCCATCCTTTTGATGACCAGCTTGCATGTCTTCAAGAAATGATTAGGCCTTTTGAAAAATCTTGAATATGCAGATTGTTTTCATTTTCATGTCCCTATCAAGTAAGTATTCCATCTCGCACAAATATGAGACATGTATCACAGAGTGTATAATTATTAGTCTGCACAAAACATAAGCTTAACTCACAAACTCTCCCACAAACTTTTCTTAAACACATCTGGGGAGTAGGCCTGAAAGCAAGTTTAGCCTACCTGTGTGTTAAGAAGCTGCAAACCTGGGATTTCAGTTCCAAAATGATCAGGCTATAGCAAAGTCTTTTTAAGTGTCTCTGGCTATAGTAATATGGTAATAGGCTCTGAATATAACTGTATGTGTTAACCAAGAGTACGGTAAGCGGTAAACCTAGGATTTCTGTTCCAAAATGATCAGGCTATGTAATTCACTAAGATAAAGCTCTGAATTTGACCTGGAAGGGGGTGTTGTTGAGGTCATGTCATTTAGCCTAAAGCATGAGGCAATATATTTTAAATGAAATGATAAGCTATCACTTTCTTTTCAAAGTAGACAATTTCAATACATTTCTCCAGCCTAACAATAACACAATGCATACATACTACCAGACTAAATCTAATTATTATAGGCTATTTTCTCCAAGTTAAGTGCCCTTGAGATGCGCGTTTACCTCTGGAACTCTTGACGTGAAATACCCAGTTTGCAACCCGAGCATTTAGTAGTGTAGCACCCGGCGGCTTTTTTGAAGTGTAGTGTGTGTGTGTGTCCATGTTTATGTTCATCATCTATGTTTATGGATGAATTTGTAAATATTTCTGTCTACATGAATTCATATTTATAAATACAACGTTCTTCCGATGAGAAACACAATGGACGTGGTTGATGGCAAAGGTATGACAAAGGCATTAGCTAACTAACAGAATGCTAGCTAGCCTACTAGTTGTCAAAGTTTACTTTGATTTTTTTTAAGCTATCACTAGCTGTCAAATGACAACAGATAACTTTCATCTGTGATCGCTGAATATGGATTCTTCGAGTCCACCATCGAAAAGAAAGTTTTATATGGGGCGTCATCAGTACAAGACAAAAAGGTAAGGACAACATGGCAAACTACAAGTTTTTGTTTACAGTCACGGAGGAGGCACTAGTAGTAGTAGTAGTGTGGTGGTGGTGGGTGGTTGACTGTTGCGTTCAAAAGCCCTTGTCACTCAAATATTATATTTTAAGAGATTGCACAAATTAAGTATGCAAATTTGATCTGATTAGAATGAGTCTCGTAGTAAAAGCAACTTACTTAGTTAAGAGTTTATCCACCTCTTATTAGAGTTTATCCACCTTTCAAAAGAGTTTATTCATCATTTTGCAACTTTTAACATTCAAAATTCACACGATCCACATTCACAGTATGTTCAGTAGCCTGCCTACTACACTCTAGGAAGCATTTAACACCACTGATATTATTAGCCTAAACATTAGACAATAACCTCCACCATCATCAAACATGTTCTGAATGCCTTTTGAAAAAATCCGATACCACATGGCGCAGTCCACCTCACTGTGATCAGAGAAGTCATAGTTTACTCACCTCTTATTTCACCACTACATCCCTGTCGACAAGGCAATGCAAGAGATTAGGGTACACTTTACTGATACTTTTAACTTACTGTAACATTACCTTGCATTCCATCACAACCATAGCCTGACCATACTGCATCTGAAGCAGAAAGATGATGACCAGGAGGTAGGAGAGTACACTTTGGCCATGGATCAGGAGATCCTTGAAGCCTTAGATGAACTTGACCCTGGTGGGACTGGAACAAAGAGTGGGACCGTGGAAATTCATCCCAGATCATCTGTGGGCGCCAAAAGGGTAAATTCTTCAAAGGAGAAGAATTCAAGCTCCACAGCCTCTCATGAAATATCCCAACAAGCAGGCCAAGGGACAATCCCAGTATCCCAGAGTTGTCAGAAGACCTGGAGACGGTTGGAAAATGGTAAAACTTTAGCACAGAAACTGCTCTTTAGTGAGGACGGAGAGGAGCAACACTCAAACCATGATGCACAGAAACCTAAAAGTGACCCAGACGAAAAGACTGCTGCGGACCGTCGGAAAACAAACCCCGCATTGGCAAAATCGCCTGAGAGAAATCCCTCTCATCCTCCAAGAAAGAAAAATCAGGATGCTGAGGAATCTATGATAAGAGGTACCCACTCAAGAAGCACAGGAAAGGACTACATCCTCTTCAGCCCTACCCATGTAGCGGCGGCAAAGGAGAGAAGAGGCCACCAGATGTCGTCCCGTTCCCTAGGCAACCACTCAGTGTCCGTGCTCACACCTCCCTCTGGCCTGGAGCAGAGCTCTCTGGGGGAGACACTGGCCGATGCAGGTAGAGTAGAGTTCAACACTAAAGATGGAGGCCGAGGCCTATTCCGCTAGACATTCTCAAGCATTTGGTTTATAAGTGTTATTTTAAAATTAAATCAAAGCTCAACAAGTCAGTGTTGAATGTGATGTGAATGTGAATTAATTCGAATCAGATCATTCAGTAACGTTAATGACGTAGATGTAGATTGAATGATTCGAAACTGAAGGGGAAAATGCCGAATGTACTGTATGTGTACAGGGGGTATATGAATTTCACTGTTGGTAATTCATCATTTCATATATTGCATAGTGTATCAGTGAATAAATAACTAGATTATCTAAGCATTTTTTTTTTTGTAAAGTGATGGAAGTGAGTGGCTTTGAAACCAAAACAGTTAACCTGCTGTGGCTTTTTCACCTTAAATGCCTCTTTAGGACTGAGTATGCATATGGCGATTCCTACTGATCTCACAGACAAGCTACTACTGTCCAGCTGGGGCCTTCCCAAGCCTGTGCTCGACCGGTACCAAAGCCGGGGGGTGCAGCGCATGTTTGAGTGGCAAGCTGAATGCCTCACCCAGAGAGGGGTCCTGGAAGGCAGAAACTTAGTGTATTCAGGTAAATTGTTTTTTTGCAGCATTTACTGTAAGAATTGCCATGAGCATGCTGCCCTGTTGTCCTCAGTATGATGTTGAATGAACGAATCAAATGTAGGATTCAAGTTGTTTTTTTTATGTGACCATATTAATTGTAAAGTAATTAACTGATTAATTCATAAACAGTGATTCACTCATCCTATTTTTTAATTCTGCATCCTTAATTGTTTGTTTGTTTTCAACATTTCAGCTCCAACCAGTGCTGGGAAAACTTTGGTGTCTGAGTTACTCATTCTCAAGAGAGTCCTTGAAACGAGGAAGAAAGCTATATTTATTCTGCCATTTGTGTCTGTGGCCCGGGAAAAGATGTTCTATTTGCAGGTTGGTTCTTGTCTTTTGACCACTTCCACTTTTTAACTGTGTGCATGTTTGTCCCACTGAAAGACTTTAGAAGCACTTGTGCCCATCATGATCTGCCACTGTTCACATTTACTGTTATTATCAGTTCCTTTTTCACCTGCCATCTAACTGTATTGAACTCTGAATGTAATCAACAATTAGAAATAAATAGAAAGATGGATAGATACTTTATTAACCCTAAGGGAAGTGCAGACATCCAGAAGCTAATAGTATACACACAGAACAAAGGAGCATACACACACAGACCTTATTGGAACATAGTTGCAATAAACATGAAAGTCAGGCGACCTCGCCGCGTTGCTCACTCTTTGATTACTCTGGCCCGTGTTGCAGGATGTGTTCCAGGAGGCGGGGGTGAGGGTGGAGGGCTATATGGGCAGCACGTCGGCTGCAGGCGGGTTTGGGGCTCTGGATGTGGCCGTATGCACCATAGAGAAAGCAAATGGACTCATCAATAGGCTGATTGAAGAGGACAGAATGGACTTGTTGGGTAAATGCTCTCAATATAATTTCATCTTACTGTAATAAACATTTTATTTCCATTTGAAATTCCATGTATCTATAGGTTTTTGTTTTAAATGTTTTATTTAAGAATAATGGCATTTGTTTCTTCCTCTTCTTCTTCAGGAATAGTGGTTGTAGATGAGTTGCACATGGTTGGAGACTCTGGGAGAGGCTATTTGCTGGAACTTCTACTGACCAAGATTCGCTTCATTGCACAGAAAACCTCAACTGCAGAAACAAGGTTTCACTGCACGTCTATACAATCACTGCATACTTCACTTTATTAGTATGCTTCTGTACGTCCCTGGAAAACTTAAAATATTCAGAACATGGTTATGATTTTTGCATAGACCTTTGTCAGAGAAAAGCCAGAGTGTGTGTAAGGAAATTCAGATTGTGGGGATGAGTGCCACGTTACCCAATCTGGACCTCTTGGCCAACTGGTTGGATGCTGAGCTTTATCACACCGACTACCGGCCCGTCCCTCTGAAGGAGTGGGTGAAGATCGGCTCCAGTGTTTACGACGGCTCAATGGCCCTCGTCAGGCAGTTCCAGCCTGCTCTTCAGGTTAAGGTCAGGAACAAGGCTACCCGGAAGTTAAGATAAAATGTTAAAATGGCATGAGTGACATGTGGCTCTCCAGACTTTGGTTTAAATAGTTCCACAGATGGATGCATTTCTCTAAACTGTGTCATTTTACCCACTCTTGGATTTTTCCCAAAGAAATGTTTCCTAGTCTCCACCATGCATTGAGGTCGTTTGTTGTTTGTGCGAGCGCTATCCAGGTTCCTACAAGGTCACTTAAGGGCACTTGCCCTGCTTAGAGTGTTGTCATTGAGTGATTTAATTACTGTTGCCGTGTTCTTTTGCTCCTTTGTCATGAACTTGACTGGAATACTTAACCGAATGTAAGACGAGTGTAGTCAAAAGCCTGCTGTGTCGATAGCAATTAATACCTTTTAGTACATTTGGTGTTGTTTAAAAGTGCTAGCAGCCAGAATGAAAATCTCCTTTCCTCCCCAGGGGGATGATGACCACGTTGTGAGCCTGTGTTTTGAGACCATACAGGACGGTCACTCCGTGTTGCTGTTCTGCCCCTCTAAAAGCTGGTGTGAGAAACTGGCAGACAGCATTGCAAGGGAATTTTACAACCTCCATCACAAAGGTACGCGTGTAAATTCAGTAACATGATTAAAGGGGTAAAGTTCTCAGGCCCTGTGCCAGATGTTAGGCATGGGTTGTTTCTGATTTGAAATTAGATAATCACCTATAACTGCCTGGGACATTTTAGATGACTCCGAAATTCTCTATTTTCTCATTTCTCTATGCATTTTACGATTTTTCACAAAGATCTCAAATTCTCATGGTTACTGAGTACTGTCATTACATAAAAAAAAAGTTAAATAAAACATTTACGTTTTATTTATCGTTTGGTGCTACCTACTGTAGCTCCAGTTGCTGCAGCCCACAGCTAGAGCAGACATACAGCTGCAGTGTCCCACTCTAGGCTAGGGGCATGAAGTTACAGAATTCTCCAGAGTTCTCCTCTGAGTCAGTCCCTGGAGTCTGTGTTTACCCATAACCTGCACTGTTCCAGAAAAGCAGGGTTTGTCAGGCCCGCCTCCTGTGTCTCTGAAGCACGAGGGCCTGTTGGATGTGGTGGCTCAGCTGAAACGCTCCCCTGCAGGACTCGATCAGATCCTCCAGCGCACCGTGCCGTGGGGGGTGGCCTTCCATCACGCAGGTACACAATGACCAGGGTACCGTAGACGTGGACATACTCTAATTTATAGGATTTATATGATCATATTTATGTCTATCTATCCATTACTCTATCTATCTATCAATATATCTATCTATCTGTCTGTCTATCTATCTATTGCTATCTACTTATTTATACACAACATGATATTGTAGAGGCTAAGGCTAAATGTAAAGCCCCGAAGAAGGGTTACTAGACAGGGCACTTAATTGACGCGCCGCTTCATAGCCACTTTGGTCTATGAAATGCATTCCAAACGTGATATGCCCTTTTAAGGTGTTCATTGCTCACCACAGGTTTGTAATTCCAATAATCCAGTGTTCAAGCATACACAGATTGTCGTTGTAATAGTATCGTCAGCCAGTATGGTCAGCCAGTATGGCCTGCCATGGCGAAGTTGTCAAAAAACTATGTGTGCTCCCCCTCCGTCAAGCACCTGTCACCTGCATGACTGTTCCCCCTTATATGGTGTGCACACATAGCATAACACAGTGACACCTAGTGGACCAATTAACGTTCACATAATGAGACCAAAAATGGCTCCTACACATACAGTATATTTACCTAATTTTCTCATACAGTGTAGCATATGCATAGTTTAAAAAGGAAATGGAATGATGAAGGCTGTCTGCTGACACGTTTGGTCAATAAATAGTCCTTAGAGAAATTAGTGTATGGATTCTCTTCTTTAGTTTACGCTCTACATAGCTTTAAACCAACTCTTCAATCCCAGGACTGACCTTTGATGAGCGGGACATCTTAGAGAATGGCTTCCGTGAGGGTTGCATCCGAGTCCTGGCCGCGACGTCTACCCTGTCGTCTGGCGTGAACCTTCCGGCGCGACGCGTCATCATCCGTACCCCTGTCTTCAACGGCCGCCTGCTGGACATACTGACCTACAAGCAGATGGCAGGGCGGGCCGGCCGCAAAGGAGTGGACACTGAGGGTAGGGGAAACGACCTCCACTGCAATTACCGTAATTTCCCGACTATTAGCCGCAGTTTATACATTGATTTTGCAAAATTTCTTCAGCTATGAGGTTAAATAATACAGGGGACCAGTTAATATGGCGTTATTATGGTTTTGTTTCTTTTAACTTGCATAAAGCACTGTCCTGCGGCTTATACACAATGCGGCTTACATGCGGGAAATTACTGTACCTGTAATCTCCTTCCTGTAGTCTATTAACTGTGGTTTATGTATTGGTTGGTTACACGTCACTTGAATTATCTACATAAGAGTGACATGACACTGTCATAAAGTCATAAATGTTTATGACCTAAAGCTTCTGTCATTAAGTGTCATTCGATATTTGTCATGTCAAATTAGGATTAGGGTGAGGGTTCAGGGGACAGTGTCATGTGTTCACTCTTATGTAGATACCTTCAAGTAAAATGTTACCCATTGATTTAGCAAAGACTATACATGGAAATGCATTTATTATTATTATTACCATTATTATTATTTTATAGGGTTATACATTTTGATGTGTTGTGTCAAATACTTTTTGTAGTCAAACCTTAACTTGTTTCCTGTTGTGTATTATGACCAAATAAGTAGTGTACCTAAAATTGAAATTGAAAATTCAAATTGAAAACATGACTCTGATCCAGGGGAGAGTGTGCTGGTCTGCAAGGAGTCTGAACGTCTCAAGGGCGTCAGCTTGATACAAGGCACGCTGAAGCCCATCAGCAGCTGTCTGATTAAGAAGGAGGGCGAGGGCGTCACGACCAGTATGCTGCGGGCAATTCTAGAGGTAAGGAAGGGACACGGGACACTTGACTTACTGTGACACTTAACTCCTCTAAGCTTACAAGCTTTATGCTAACGTTATATACACTGGAAAATGTATCAATTTTCCTTACAGTCTCACTTTCTCAGAGATACCACCAGCGTGTTGAACTATTTGGATATTTGTGTTCATCTTGGTATCTTTCTTTCTTTCGTGGTGTTTTCAGATTATCGTTGGGGGAGTTGCGAGCACCCCGGAGGAGGTGAAGCTCTATGCCTCCTGCACGCTACTGGCGGCTAGTCTGGCAGCAGAGGCAGGAAGTGCAGGATCGGCGTCCAGCGCGAAGGACAAGAGTCGTGGAGCCATAGAGGCCTGTATAGAGTGGCTCATGGACAACGAATTTATCCACATCCAGAACGACAAAGATGGTGAGGCAGATTCTCAGTAGATTTCCAGTAATTAACCGTTCATCATCTGTGAAGTTGCCACCAGTGTGCATACAGGTGATTGCAGTAGGAACATCATGGAGTTGTTTTTGTTTGTTTGTGTTGTTTAGCAGAGGAGAGGTATTGTCCCACTCATCTGGGCTCTGCGACTCTGTCCTCGTCCCTGTCACCACCGGAGGCCCTGGGGATATTTGCTGACCTGCAGAGAGCAATGAAGGGGTTTGTGTTGGAGAATGACCTCCATATTCTTTACCAGGTAGGCATAGCGACACCGCAGGACAAACTCTGTTACTCTCCCTACTCGTACTAATATTTAAAAAAGAAATCACGTACATATGCTACAAGTACAGTGACAATATTTTTACACATACATTTCTCACTGTTAAATAGTTGTTAAAGGTCATGTATTCTCTTTCAGATAACCCCTGTGTATGCGGACTGGACCACGATTGACTGGTACCAGTTTTTCTGTCTCTGGGAACAGCTGCCGTCATCGATGAAGCGTGTGGCTGAAATGGTGGGAATCCAGGAGGGTTTCCTGGCACGCTCGGTCAGTGGGAAGCTAGTTGCCAAAACTGACAAACAACGAAGGCAAATGGCCATACACAAACGGTACCGAATCCATTTTACAGATATTGTCAGATTTACAGTGTACTCTGATGATCATCATGATTATTTACTAAATACTATTTTTTAAGGCTGACATGAAGCTTTTTATGCTTAATGAATGAACAGACATGGAATTGCACATGTTATATATTTCTTTGACATGTTCATGTTTGTAGGTTTTTTACTACATTGGTGTTACTGGACTTGGTGAATGAGGTACCTCTGAGTGTTGTGGCGAAGAAGTACGGGTGTAGCAGAGGACAGCTTCAGTCTCTTCAACAGTCAGCCTCCACCTATGCAGGTAATAGGGTTGGTGACAATACCTTTGGTTTTTTATCTTTTTGTTTTTTTTTGTTGCTATTTTCATGACTTTGATCATGCATGATTAAAACCCATTTTGTAAGACATTTATTTATGGGACATCTGTGCATAACTCTGTCACTTAACAAGCAAAACACAGGACAAAGGAAACTTGTACTTGTATTGTTTTTCATAAAACTTGGTAATACTTTAGTTTGTTTGGCAATACTTTATTTATTTGTTGTATACAGGAATGGTCACAGTCTTCTGCAACCGCTTGGGTTGGCACAACCTGGAGATACTGCTGTCACAGTTCCAGAGTCGCCTCAGTTTCGGCGTGCAGAGAGAGCTCTGTGATCTGGTGCGTATCTCTCTCCTGAACGCCCAGACCGCACGAACCCTGTATAGCGCAGGACTTCTCACCGTGGCAGATGTGGCGCACGGCCGTGTGGCAGATGTGGAGAAGGTGCTGAGGAAAGCCGTCCCTTTCAAAAGGTAAAACCAGAGAGTGGGAAACACCTGAGATTCACCTGATGGAAACCTAACAAACAAGCTTAATCTTGAGAAATTAATATCAAGAAGAATGTAATCTTAAAAAGTAATGTACTGAAGAAATGTAAGGGCCAGGGTTTTGTTGTATATATGATCCATATTGCTATATTATGATTATTATACAGCAGGATTGAATGGAAATAATGAATAAGTATCCTTGCACTTCTTCTTTGTGATGATGCGATCTCTTCTCCCATTTAGTTCCAAGCAGGCCGTTGACGAGACTGAATGGGAAGTCCAGGAGCGCAGAAGCTTGCGTTGTATTTGGGTCAGTGGGAAGAAGCCCCTGACGGAGAGAGAAGCAGCGCTGGAGATTGTGGCCGAGGCGAGGCACCTGCTGCAGCAGGACTTGGCCGTGCTGGGTGTTAACTGGGACCCTGCCTCTCTACCACTAGAGGGCAGCACAAACCAGCCAGCAGCAGAGCAATCAGCTGGTGAGGAGTCGGAGCGGACAGAGGCGCACAAGCCCGAGGTCAACAAAGCAAGTGTTAAAGGAGGAGTTACCGACGCCGGTACAAGCGCAGATTGTAGACATGCAAAGGGAGTTGTGAGAGACGCAGAGATCACGGAAAGTCGGCAAATGCCACGTGACGACGCCGTCCGTGTCCAAGTTACAGCCAAAGAGAATGTTGAAAGCGGGGAAGAACCCATGGACACTTCTGTTGACAAATCAACCAAGAACACCATTACAAAACCTGTGCTGGATTTTCCGCCTGCTGACTGCGAACGCCAATCCAGTGCATTGTATAAAGTACTGAGGTCCATAAAAGCAGAGGACAAGAAACGGCCAGTGGTTGACACAGTGTCTGCTCAGTCGTCTGTGAATGTGAATTCAGACAATCAGTTGAATACAAATGGCATGTCTACCTCTGAGGAGCAGTCTGCACCAACACCACCTGAAACTCAGGCGTCCAAACGTAGGAAATTGGAAGATTTTGGAGTGACAAATGGAAATGATGGACAAATAGTAAATAGCAAACACACATCACTTCCAGAGAGGACAGATCTGTCTTCCTCAGACTTAGCTAAGGATATAAATCACACAAGTAAAGAAGGTGACAAAAAAACAGATAAACTTGAGCAAGCAGCCCGGTCGATAGACTCTGAGGAAGTCCCGGGGTTAAGTTGTGACAAGAATCAGGACAGTGGAAGGAAGGTCAGATTTAAAACCAAGCACATGATTGCTGAGAACACGCATAGTGAGGCCAAACATGGAACGGAGAGATCTACTTTAGTGCAACCAAACAGGAACAAAACTGAAGACTTCTTTCAAAGTCCAGATGTTCCCCAAGACACTTCCTCATCATCACCATGCCTTATCAGGACACCAGGAGTCAAGCAAGCCACTGCAGTCTTACCAGCAGAGAAATGTACTTCCCCAGATTTGTACACAGGAAGTACAGGAGACTTTGGTGACAGCTTTCAGCTGGACACACAGACTGAGAGAATTATGCAGCAGCAAGATGGTGTTTTTCAGGGAGATGCCAACTTAAAAGCTAGTAATGGATCCATGAAATCCCATCCCAATGGTGTCATGCTTAAAATGTCCGTGTCTGAAGATGAAAAGTCCTCTGAGGAATCAGGTTTTGAGACAAACCCCAACAGGGAGAGGTCATCGGGCAATGAGAGTCCTACCAATGTCTGCCTTCGCAGGAGTACCCTAGCCCATCCCAAATACAACATCTCCCTGACAGACAGTCAAATGGAGCAAATTCTCAATTACAGTAATCAAGTCACCGAAGACAATTTGAGAGCTCCGCAGCAGGACGATCAAGCAGAGGATCCACAAGCACTAGAGCCCAGCAGCGACCAGAAGATCCCACAGCATGCAGCCGAGACCAGCCTCAATGGCAGCAGCAGTTTCCTATTTGATAGTCTCTATGACAACTCCTTGCTGGATGCCCTGGCAGCAGAGGATGCATCAGGTGAAACTGAGAAAAAGGGGGAAGGAATGGCGGAAGAGAATGGAATGACTGAAGAGAATGGAATGAGGGCTGAGAATGGAATGGTGGAAGACAATAAAATGACCACAGTGGATGGAATGGCAGAGGAGAATAGAATGGTCGCTCAGGGTGGAATAGCAGCAGACCCTGAGGAACCCTCAGATGGTCTAGCCCCTGGTGAAGTTCAAGAGGCCATCCAGTGGGGCGAGTCCTCATTCAACCTGTCAGAGTGGGGAGATTCCCTATTGATTGGAGAACATTACCTGGAGAAAATGAATAGTGTCTTAAAATGTGGCCAACTGCCAATAGCTAACCAAGTTAGAGCAGAGATGCCAGGTATGGAGGAATGTGTTATGCCTGACTTCCCTGTTGACAGAGAATTGATTCCGAAAGAGCCAAAGGCAAAGATCAGTGAGTCCTCATTTCTCGTGAGTCCAGGAATGCAAGACATGTTTGATAAGTGGTCCGAGCAGTTTTCATCTCTCAGTGAGATGCCAGTGGAGACAAATTCAGACTCCTCAGATCATGAGAGTTGTATAGCGGAGAAAGAAGACAATATGGTTGACACTAAAAATAAAAACAATGTAGAGGGGAATGAATTTGTCGTGACACACAACACAATAGTAGACTCAATGTCCAGACAAAGGGGTGACATCATTCCTCCAACCCCAGAACCTGTGACCCCTGTTAGGGTCAAGATGACCACCTCGGCCATCCAGTCACCACTTCAACCCCAATCCTCAATGAACTCGAAAGAAAAACCTTGGCCTGACGTGGAAGTAAAATTAAAATCCAACATTAGCGATGACAACCCTCTAACTGACAGCGGCCTCCCACGTGAGGCGACTGAGGAACAGACTTCCATGGGATTCACTCCCAGCAGTCCAGAGTCCTTCACAATCATTGATGTGGCCAGTGATCAGAGCCTCTTTGAAACTTTTGTGAAGGAGTGGCAAACACAGCAGAGGTTTGCTCTGGCTCTCGCCTGTGAGGAGTGTGATCGCATTCCAGAAACCAAGTCAGTCATAGGTGTAAAACACAAACAAGGTCAGATTTACTACACGTACATACATTACACAGCAGCCTCCCTTTCTGTGTGTATCAGTGATTTTTCTTCCTCAAGTTGGCAATAGCTCTTTGTATTTGTTAGACCAGTTGAATTACTGTCTGCCTGGTTTTAGGTGTCCACGCAGTGACAAACCTGAGGAAAGACGGGTTCCCTGTGAAAGGAGATGAAGGACTTGTTGTTGTTGGCATCTCTGTGTGCTGGGGAGGAAAGGATGCCTATTACATATCTCTACAGCAGGAACAGACCAACACAGGTATTACCATAAACAGGTTACTCTGCAAGCCTAACCTTCACCCTCCATCTTGTTTCTGTGTATATATGTATGGTGCTCTAGTGGTTACACATCTCTAGTTAATCACTGTAAGTCATGCTGGGCCGCATTTCCCAAAACCATAGTTAATAAACTAAGTTAGCAACTTTGTTGGTTGCGATGCAATTTCCCATTGCCAACCAACTAAGTTGCTAACAGGTTAGCTACTAATGTTTTGGGAAACACACCGCTGGGTGAGAGTGTCTGCTAAGTACCAAACAATATAATGTAGATTAATATATAATAAATAAATAGTAAACCAATTTGCTGTGTATTTCTGCCTGTCCACAGACATCAGTGCCAGCTTAGCCCCTCCTCCTCTGGATGACAAATTGACTGCTGCTGAGAGACAGAAGCGAATTCAAAGCTGTTTAGAAAAGAAGGTTCTCTCTGATGATGGAGGTGTTACAATTTCATATGACTTTCTTCAAGTCTACAAGACATTGTTGCTGGCCTGTGGAGTCTCACTTGGAGGAGTCTTTGAAGACCCAAAGGTGAGTGGGCCTCTTTCTCCCTCTCCATATCATAATGTTTCAAAGACTGACTCCGTTCGCATGCGATGTTCTTACCATGTGCATCACTGTGTGCAGGTTGCTTGCTGGCTGCTGGACCCTGGCTCTGAAGAACGCACTCTGCACAACATGGTGACAAACTTTGCGCCACAAGACCTGTCTCTGCTGGACGGCATTAGTCCGGGACAAGGCGTGCAGAGTTTAGGGATGAGTGGGGATGCCAGTTACTCCGGCCGCTACAGAGCAGCAGTGGAATGCGTCCTTGTTTACAGAGTCATGGCCCAGCTCACGGTCCTTCTGTCCAAGGACAATCTATTAGGTATTGCTTTCCACGCGACTAGCTTTTAAAGGCTCGATAGAAAATAGCCTTCCGCTTAAGGTCTGAGCATGTACATACAGTATGGACTGTCTGCACAGCACCATCATTGTTGTCAGTTAGCACAGCAGAAAAATAATACTTTGGAGCGGGTTGGGTGGTATACTTATACCGGTATATTTTAGGAAATGTATAGTTGGGACAATGTCTTAATATTGATTTATGTTGTTGACATTGCGTCATGATTTCTTTAGCTGTTTGCTCCTCTGTCCACTAGAAAGTAGGCAGCTCTTTCATAGCCGACTCAACCGGCTCCCCTTCTCTGCCTCAGCATGCATCGCGTGTATCGCCCTTCAGCCTAAAAATATCGGGGTTAAGATTTGTGGTCCTTATTGCAGAGCCCTACTTTTTTTTTTTTTTTTCAAGTATATTTTTGTGGCTTTTTATGCCTTTTATGATAGAGACAGTGGAGAATCGACAGGAAGTGAATGGGAGAGAGAGCAGGGGTGGGATCCGGAAAGGAACCCGAACCCGGGTCGCCGGCGTATGGTGCAGGTGCCCCAGCTAGTTGCGAGCCCTACTTTGGAGACACCTGAGCACACCTCCTTTGCAGGAAATTGTGTCCCCAGAAGCACACGTCTGCCCTTAGGACCTCTATGGGCTATAGCAGAGAGGGTTAAAGCGGAGCAAGAGGCACAAACATTCGACCATTTCCGCGTTCTGTTTACGGAAAGAGGGGAGGGGGGGCGAAATCCCCTTTTAAGCAGACCTAGAAAGTGACGTTACATTTGAACTGAACTGCTGCCAAGCTGACAGAGATCGATATCCCACTATGACGTCTTTGCGACACGTCTCTTTAAGCAGACAGGAACTGTTCGAATTTGCATTATGTTGCTCTATCTTGTCAGTAATGAAGGATCTTTGGTTATAGGGCACTGATCATCTGTTCCCTTCCAGATGTGTTTCACGACGTGGAGATGCCAAACCAGTATTGCCTGGCATTGCTGGAGCTCAACGGTATTGGGTTCAGCACGGAGGAATGTGAAGCTCAGAAGCATGTGATGCAGGCCAAGCTCAAGGCCCTGGAGTCACAGGCATACCAGCTGGCAGGACATAGCTTCTCCTTGACCAGCCCTGACGATGTTGCAGAGGTCTGTAAAGAACCGTGTTGGTGGACCTACCTTGTGTAAAGTTATCTGTTGTGTTGTGTAATCATCTGTTGTACATTTGCCACCTTTTTACAGCCATTTTAATTACCTGCAGTATGTGCATTTATTTAGCTATTTTTGACAGCGAGCTCCATAGAATTGTATTTCTTGTTGTTGAACAGTCTGAAGAAGTGGGAAATATGTTGGGGTTTATCAGGTGCTGTTCTTGGAGCTGAAGTTGCCGCCAAACGGGGACGTAACTGGTCAGAAGGCCAAGAAGACTCTTGGGTACACACGGAGACCTGGCGGAGGTCGTGTCAGATTGGCGAAACAGTTTAGCACCACAAAGGTGTGTTTTTACTTGCCCTGTGTTTCTATGAGAGCGTTTACATGCACACTAAACACCTGTTATTGTTATATTATTATCAGGTTTTTGTAGTTATCTGGTTATTCAAGAGCTCATGTAAACGGAATAAACCATTATTCATTATCGGTTTACTGCCGTTATCAATTTATGAAAAATTCGTTGAACACACCTAAGTTTCTGCCAATATTTTGATTTCTGGGTCATTCCACCTCAATTCAACAAATGCCTTCTGCTTGACCATCTCACTAACTAACTAACTCAGCCAAAATATTAGCTTGATATACCTAATACATCCAGAGAAAAAAATTTTTGAATATAGTTTGAAGCAAATCTGAGATGGTCAAGCAGAAAGTTTCTTTAAAATTCGTTGAATTGAAGTGGAATGACCCTTCTTCGAGACGTGTATACACCTTAAACGGATTATTCCAGCTACCCGATAATTGCCAGTAATCGTTTTTTTTAGTGTGTACTGTATGTAAACGCACTCTACAGCTGGACATTCACAGTGTGTTGGCTAGAAGCCTTGAAGTCTTCACAGTCTTTGTTTAGTCTGTAGAAAGACAAACGTTGTAAAACAGCAATTACATGATGACAGCAAACTGTTATTGCCTACGCAGTTGTGATAGGGTTGTGTTCTCTTTGTAAACTTATGAATTTTGATTCAAATTGATCATAAATATATCCAGGACATTCTGGAAAAACTGAAACCACTGCACCAGTTACCGGGGGTTATTCTTGAGTGGAGAAGAATCACAAATGCCCTGACCAAGGTAGTGTTTCCCCTGCAAAGAGAGAAATGTCTGCATTCAGTCCTGGATATGGAAAGGATACATCCAGTCTCACAGACTCATACAGCAACAGGTAGAGATAAGTACAGTATACATGGATTAACAGCACTTATTTTGTTGTTTGTAAAATATGTACACCATTTAATGTATGGTTTATAATGTTCTTTTGTATCTATCACCTTATGTAGGAAGAGTTAGTTTCACTGAACCAAACATTCAGAATGTCCCCAAAGATTTTGATATAGAGATGCCTACAGTAATTGGAGAAAGCCAGCCATTGGAGAATGGAAGCAATATCGGCTCCTCAAAAAGGTAATTGAAAATGGGAACTGAATATTTTCCACAACAATGACCTAACCAGTTTCTTACATTCAGAAATTTCTTTACAGGAGAAAATCGAGGATTCCACAGCAATTTGCACCACTCATCAAAACATTGGAAACTCCACAAGAAAAAGGCACACCTTTCTCAGTTAGTATGAGGCACGCTTTTGTCCCTTTTCCAGGTGAGGCACACTAAGAAGTATTGTTCATTCAATCATTAAAAGTGTTGGCTGTTGTATTTCATTGGTAAAATGATAATTTAATTTAAAAGATGTGTTGTTGTTTCTTGGCCATGTATTGTATTACTTAGGAGGACTCGTCTTAGCAGCTGACTACTCTCAGTTAGAGCTTAGAATCTTGGCTCACCTGTCGCGGGACCGGCGCCTTCTCAAGGTGCTTAACAGCGGCGCAGACGTCTTCAAAAGCATCGCAGCTGAGTGGAAGATGGTGGACCCTGCATCAGTAGATGATCGTTTGAGACAGCAGGCAAAACAGGTACAGCATAGTCTCACAGCTTCTCGTTTTTGTGGCACCAGTAATAGCAACTCAGCTTAAAAGAACAAACGTGTTTCATGAGTCTTTCTCTTTCTCCGACAGATTTGTTATGGAATCATCTATGGCATGGGAGCGAAAACCCTTGGAGAACAAATGGACATTGATGACAATGATGCTGCATCTTATATTGAATCTTTCAAGTCAAGATATTCAGGTAATTCTTTTAACAGATTTAGAAGACTTAAAATGCTTCAGCTGAACTTGCCAGGTGTGGCGTGGTATAACTGCTCTAGTCTTGTGTTGCAGGAATACAGACCTTTTTAAAAGAAACTGTGAAGAACTGTGGAAAAAATGGCTATGTGCAGACCATTCTTGGCAGGAGGAGGTTCCTCCCTGGCATAAAAGATAAAAATATGTACATAAGATCGCATGTAAGTTGTCTTACCATGAAAGTCATCAGTGCTCATGTCAAGCTATATACTCAGTGTCATTAAACTCACTATCTCTGCAGGCTGAACGCCAGGCAGTCAATACAACTGTCCAAGGGTCTGCAGCTGACATTGTCAAGCTCGCCACCGTCAACATTCAGCGGCAGTTTAACAAAGCTTTCCAGAACATACCGCGGTCCCATCAGCACCCTGTGCCAGGAGCAGGTGGGTCATTGTCATGGCGTCCGTGTATGCCATCAAACGTTTTATGATTCACATGATTCTGTGTAAGATATTAAACCGTGATGAAATACAACTGTAGATTCCTCTGACATATTAATCATCAAAAGAATGATCTTCCTCTTATGTGGGACTAAGAAAGGTCTGACCATATGTTCGTTCTTGTCAGACCATATGATTACATTTCTGGGATTTCAACTATACAGTAATTTTCTGCATATAAGCCGCATTGTGTGTAAGCCGCAGGACAGTGTTTTATGCAAGTGAAAAGAAACAAAACCATATTAACACCATGTTAAATGCCCCCCTGTATTAACCTCATAGCTGAAGCAATTTAGCAAAATCAATGTATAAGCCGTGGCTAATAGTCGGGTAATTACGGTAGTACATACAGTAGAAAAACCCAACCATTAACAGCAGAGGGTCTCTGAACATCTCAGTGTAGCGGTTAAGCAGAGCGGTTCCCATGTGAGTTCCGTCAAAGATTCTTTAGCTAGGTAAGTTTAGTTCTTCAACCGTCTCTGGTTGCATCTTCTCAGGATCCCGGCGCCACCGAGTCCTCTCCAGGCCCTTGAGAGGAGCTTACTTCATCCTACAGCTCCACGATGAGCTCATCTATGAAGTCGCTGAAGAAGACCTCATACAGGTAAAACAACAATCGTTTGTAGGCTACTACAGAGTTAAGCCACTGGCTAGAGAGGTGATACTGTAGTCGTGTAAGTTGAACAGTTGAAGTTGCCTCCAAATTGTGACGTAAATAGTCAGATGTCCAAGAAGACTCTTGGTTACGCTTTGTGACATGGTAGAGACCGGCTAAACAATGTAGCACCACAAAAGTGTTTGAGTTTCCATGTGATTTTATGATTGTAAATTCACTGTGTGTTGGCCAGACGCCATGTTTGAAGTCCTCAACTTCTCCTTTGAAGACGGTCTGTATACTGTAGGTAAAGCAGTGCTGAGAGACAGTTGCATTGTTTTTGTTCTGTTTTTTCCAGGTTGCACAGATTATGAAGAAGGAAATGGAGTCTGCGGTGAAGCTGTATGTGAAGCTCTGTGTCAAAGTGAAAGTTGGCTCCAGCTGGGGTAATCTACAAGACTTGGATATTTAGACAACTGGACGGACGTTGGTCACCATTAGCACCTGTTCAAGAGCCAACAGGTTGAACTGCTGATTTGTAAAATGTTGGTTTGTGATTGTGGTATTTGCAATAACATTTCCAAAAAATGTTTTGACCTTCTGTATTTATTGATTTTTAGCCTCTTCACAGTTGGCCTGTACATGAGATTTCCTTTATTGGGTCAGAAGCAGTAATGAATTTTAATGAATGTAATTGAATGTATTGTAATTAAATGTACATTTGCTGTATGTATGTACAGTATATCTGTGTTTGTCTCAGGGAACTCCAATATGTATAGTTGTACACATTCAACACTATTTCCTACCCAGCTTGTAAGAAGACTTAAAAATGTATCACACTATTAAAAGTTCTGATTCGAAGTTTTGGTTTGTGCTGTTGCTTCATTCCAACAGACAATATACATCCCACATTCAACGGGGGAATTGGGTGCTTGCCCTTTTCTCCAAATAGAAAATGTTGGCCTTTGATATGTTTTGTGCACAGTCACCTTACTTATCTATATTAATGTATGTGCAAAACATCCAGACATTCACCTAAACTCCATATCCATACTTTTCCAGGTCTGGAAAGCAGTAATTTGCCATTAGCTTTTCCAGACCTTTTTTGCAAGCACCCTGAGAATTGTTTGTTATCAACGTAATAGTACAATGTCTTCCATTAACTTGTGTAGTGGTTCTGATCAAATACCATAGTACAGTGTTATGTTTCACCCAACAGCAACCTTCCTCTTGGATGGGGAATATGTGAGAACTTATATGTGAGAAAGTAATGTACATAAATGGCAGTTCATTGGATATTTTTGATGCACTTGATTTGTCTGACATAATCACTCAGCAATTAAGTTTTCTTTATGTAGCATAGCTATAGCAATAGTACAATCGACAGGTACAGTACCTAGCCTAGGAGTCTTCTTGCTCTGCTTTAAACTGGAAAGCTATTTTTAGATATTATAGTCACTCAGCTGAACAAACTTGACTACTGCTGTTGCAAAGACTGTTGATAAGATTGTTAATAGGAGGGTAATGACTTAATATGTTGGACAGCTGTGAGTATAAAATACTGTACTACCAGTAATATAATAATAAAGAAATACCCTTACACTACTGGGCTAAAATATGCATATAAAACGGCAACACTCATTTGAAAACATAACTGAAACACTTCAGCAATTCATATTTTATTAAATGAAGAGAAAACTAATCAAGTGATAATCATATGAACTGATTAATCATCTGTAACCCTCCAAAGTGCAAGCTTGCTGCTGGGTGAATATACGCAGCACAATTTCTTAATTTCTCACAATTTATTTTTATGAAAGGTTTTCCAAAGACATCTGTTGTGTATTTAGGAGAGGAAGGTACGAACGGTGCCCTTCACCACGCCTCTGCAGATGGGGCACTTGCGCAGTGAGGGAGCGCACTCCTTACACACCACCAGGTGTCCGCACGGAATGAAGACGATGTTGACCTCCTTGTCCATGCACACTTTACACGTGCGCTCCTCCTGAAGACGCCGCAGCTGCTCCTCCATTGGTAGATCTGGGGGACACAAGAGGGGGGAGAGAACACAAAATGGTAACCACCAGCTTAATGATAACAAGGACAGCAGACTCCACTCTTTGCTGCTGAAACTGATTCCCTTTTTTTTTTTTTTTTTTTTTGTTAAAAATCTGAAAGGAAAGGCAACCCTTCACATATTTATATACCTGAAAGATCTTGACTCGGTGATGCAGCTTCATTTGACTGGGCTGAAAGTGCAGCGAGAACAACAATTAAACAATTGAGGTCAGTTTTTTGTAAGTAGCTGGAGTTTAGTAGTTTAATATAGACCCCTTCAACTGCATAAACAAACATGTGAGTTCCTAAGGCATTTCCGGTGGCAAAGAAAACAGTGAACTAATGGTAACGTGGGGGACAAAATAAACAAAAATAAATAAATACACATAAAATGGTTTTAGTTATTTTGTAGAGCATTACGCTATAGTCTGATTCATTTTCATTTCAAAAGTATCTGCGTTGGTTTTGAACATTTCAACCGGAAACCCTCTAAGGACTGACTGAAAGGGTCTATACAACTTAATCTTTGGCAGTTTAACTGGGAGACAAAGACACTCCCTTGTTGCATCACCAAGTTTCATCTCCATGTGTGCGGTATTCTTTATCAGTTGTGTCACAGACATCCATGATCTGGCATGATCTTGTACTTTTTTTTGTTCCAGGACTTTATATATTTGTAATACTTGTAAATCAAGAAGGTAAATGGTTAATACCCATTAATTCTCTCAAGAGGTAAACGTCATTCTTTTTGATCCAATTTCTGAAGACTTCAGCTGCGGCGTTCCCCTTTGACAGAACCAAGTCGATGAGTTGGGCCGTTTGCCTTTTGACTGACGTGCAGTTGCGAATGGCGTCATACTCCTCCTGGGAAATCACTTTTTCTTCCAGTAAATGATCCATTAAACTTTGCACACTCTTTAATCTCTGTGTCAGGGCTGTATGGTGCTTTTTCAGAAAGGTAAAGCCATCTAAAAAAGAAAGATCAATTATGAGTCAACTTGTTTTTGTTCAATCTTAGGTAAAGTTTGGACTTTACCTCTTATGACACTATTGTGGGTGGAGGCAAATTACATTCAAATGCACAATGGAAGTTCCACTGCAATTCTCCCCCCGGCACTCACATTGACATTTAGATCATTACCGTGTTCAGAGCAACCAGTCATTCACATAGTGAATTAGTAAATGTTCTAAACACAGTGCATGTCTGCTGATGACAATCATTTATCAGGACAAGACATTTGATCTAGTTAGGGTTTACTGTAACATTTCCTTTATATTTATTAACAATATAGATGCCTTTCTAGTACACAAAATGGAACATGTGAGAACCTAAAACCTGAGTCAGGTGTTTCCAGGCAACCATGTCACAAGGTTTGTGTTTACTCATTGAGTTGACAGGAATCATCTGATCATCTGTGACATTTGAAACCATGTGTACACTGTACACAGACCACACTGTAAAAGTCAAGTCCCTTTTCCTGGCCTGGTGTGGTTACAGGTTTGGACAAACAATGGCAGGTCTGAATTAGAAGCCTGGTCTGGTTTATATACGTTTTTTTTTCCACGTTCCAAACAACCATTAAAGAGGACATATTATGCTCATGTTCTTATTTGATTTTTCTGCTTCAATGTACACTCCTCAGCACTACTCACACCCTGTCTGAAATGTTAAGAGTTTCAGGTAACTGTTGTCTGGTCACTCCAAACTTTGAATCAACACCCAAAATAATATTCTTTAGCCAAATTTCTGAGTGGCTGGGAAGCCAAGATGGCTGCCAAGTGGCAAGACTTGCCCATACGGAATTGGAACTGAATAGCTCTGATAAGATATTTTACCAATTCAAGAGTCAATATATACCTGATGCCATCTCCTCGGCGAAAAGCTCTTTCTCCTCTTCCCTCTTTTCATCTTCTGCACTAAGGAGATCAGACACAAGCTCCTGCACAGTCTTGTAGTTTTCCCCACTGGTGAGGATCTTGCTTTGAACAGTCTGCTTGACCAAGTTGCGTTCAAATCCCATTTCTAGGGCAGACTTCACAACAGGTGTGTTCATCATAACAGCATCTTCTGAACGTTCCTCTCCAGGGCCGAGATGCACAACTATTCAAAAGTGAAGGCATGATCAATGAAAAAAATTGTTTGGTCTCAAACATAATAAAAATAATATTTTTGACCTGATAGATATTTGGTGATCATCTATACACATACCTGGTGGATCAACAATCTCGCGAGAGTGACTGTCACCATTTGTCAACAGCTGTGGAGCAGAGGTACAGTACAGTTAGTTTTGTTCTTATTGCCAACATTAAGGTCTTCTGACTGGAGTTTCACATTTACCTGCTCAAAGAGTCTTGGGAATCTGGCTTGAATTTGATGGACAAATTCTTGTCCCTTCTCTTGCAAAAGATATTCACACCTGTAGAAGAGGCAAAACACATCCACATGAAACCCATTTTTAAAAATCCATAAGGGTTAGTAGTCATGGAAGTGTTAAAAGAATGGTGTTACAACAATAAAAGTTATAATGAATTTACCTTGGGAACCACTTAGCATGTTCTACCCATGGGTCGTCGCCAGATTCCCAGCATCTTAATCCTCCATCACAGCAAAAGCACTTCACATCATCATTGCGGCCTGTGTTGAGGAGAAAAGAAACAATGAACAATATTAATACTCACTATGACGTCAGACACTTTAAGCTTAGCTTCAACTGGGTCAAAGACACATTCTTACCAACATAATAAAATCCGGCCTTGGCCAGTTGGTCTGGGCGAACCGGTATCCTGGAGGGCCAGTTCACGAACGTGAGAAGCCTCTCGTCACACTGCTGCATGGCAGAGTTGGACACGTTGGTCAAGACGCCGCTTTCGGCCAGGGACACGTTTTCCGTTCTGTCCCCTCTGACAAATCGGCAGTTGGGATAATGCCTCTGGTGTTCGGACACCGCCCGGTCGCCGGGCTCCCAGTTGCTCAGCTGACCTCCGCAGGTGAAGCAGGCCACGCGGTCCCCCTGACCCAGGAAGTAGAAGCCGGCCTTGGCCAATTCGGCCGGCGTGATGGTGGTCAGGGTCCAGCTCTGGAAGGACTCCAGCCGGTCCTGCTCCCGGCGCATGCTGGGGTTGTGGCAGGTCTGCGGCCGCTGGTGGGACATGTCCTCCACGCCGCGCGACGTCAGGGGGCTCGACGGGGCCAGGTTACTGAAGCCCATGTTGAGGTAGCCCACCTGCTCCTCTGATTGACCAGAAGACGTTGCCGCCGCAGACGCTGACGCGGCCCCTGCCATGGGCACTGGTGCGGGCATCTGAGTGGCATTGCGGAGTGGGGAGAACGCGGAGTGGGAGGACGACAGGAGGTTTGCAGTGGAGGGCAAGGTCTGAATGAACGAGCAGCTTGGAGACAGCTGTTTGTGCCGTTCGGCGGGACAATCACCCGGCTGCCAGTTGTCTGCGGTCACTTTGCAGCGGAAGCACTGGACCCGGTCCCCAACGCCGGTGTAATAGAAGCCGGCGCGCGCAAGGCTTCTTTCGGTTACGGCAGACGTGGAGGGAAATTTGGCAAATGTCGATATGCGGAACAACTCTGAGGAGTTGTCGTACTGCAAGTCTGTGGGGGCACTGTTACGACACAACCCCATTAGAAAAGGACTGTTTTGTAAAATTTCCATTTAAGGACAATAAAATAGGGATGCCCATTTAAGGAGAGAGGCTTGAATTAATTAGCTGAAATGATAAAAGATAAACAGCTAAACAGATGGTGTCACACACACACACACTCACATCTTTCCATGCAGTCTTTCTACTCTGGTGCCATCCAAAAAGTTTGCGGACAAGGGGTAACCCTCAGATCTCATTTAGGAGTAGGAACTGCAATACACTGCTTAATCACTTCACAGTTGAGGGCCAGGAAATCAAACCTCTTGCCCTTCCATTTCAATACGAATCACTCCATGCTCAGGCCCTACTGAGGACATGCTCTATTGCTCTACTGGACCCCATGGCAGTCAGATGACACACACTGAGCACTCGGCAGGAACTGCACTCCAAGATCACATGCCTTCAGCAGATTCACACATTCCAACAAAAATGCAAACTCACTATGGCAAAACTTAAAAAATGAAAACGATCCTATCAGTGTGGTTGGGACATCAGTCAGGGTCATGTGGAATGTAACATGAGCCCTTCCCTTGTATGTTCTCCATTAAAAACATTATGTTGCTTGGGCCAAATATCTGAAATGCAAAACTATATGTGTCAAAAAATTAAATATAGGTGAATGTGGTGGTGTTAATTCAAGCCTCTCTCCTTGATGGGCATCCCTTATTTTGGTGTTTAAGTGTCCATTCTGGAAATTATTATCAATTATTAAATAAAATAATACAAGTTATATGTTTATGAGATGTTGAAGATGTTTCAACCAAAGCCAGTCCAACCTGGGGAGATAGCAAAATTACAATATTAGTGAACAGTGTGATCACAAGCATATCAGTTAACCAATTCAGAAAAATAATTTGCCTAAGGAGTAGCATGGCAAGTTTTCCCTTGCTAGATGTCCGAGTTCTGTGTGAAATTAAGTTTTGGAAATAAAATAAATTTGTTACATCTCTTAAGGGTCAAATCGGGAGGGAAAATGATTTCATCGTCACCTACTGGTTGCGTTCCTAGTGTTTTGCGGAGTGGATGGGATTATTTCTATTTTATTTAATAATAATAATAATAATAATCATATCGGTCCACATATCGGTGAACTTAGTTTAATGCCTTCCATAAAATATGCATTGGGGTAATTTCTATTGCTTCTAAAATGTGTTAAGCAATAGAAATTATATGTTATGTCGTCGTCTATTCCAAGTTATCTGCTACGGTAATCTTTTGGCTCACTTTGAATAATGCCACCCCAGAGCCAGCTTGCAATGCAACTAGCCATACGTAGTTAGCTTCAATTCACATCCGGATCTCCTTATTTGGGCAAAAATAAGCAGTTTAGGTTCCTTAATTGTAGGCGAACTCAGAGTCAGAGAATGATAATCGGACGGACTCTAGCTGGCGAACTTCAGCAGTCTAAATTATGTTCCTGGAATTTACACCAGCAACTGAACATCCAACCTAGCTAAGCCACTTGACATGCACGTTATTTTGCGAAGGTACCTCAATTCAAGTTAGCTATTTAGTCCTTACCGTCTAAAGTATTTAAATAGCATTCGTTATGAGAAAGCCAGAGCTGCATTGCAGACGCCATTACAAGGTCAATATCAGTCTTGTCTATCTGAATAATGTTAGCTTAGCCTCCCTATGGCAGCACTAAACCAAGAGCACATTTACCCAGTGTTCCACCCAATAACAGATCACGCATTTCTCAGAGGAAAAAAAAGACAGAACACAACAGACCTTTACCTTCCGTTCCAGCCACAGAGGGCCTTACATTTCGCAATCACACTTGCAAGCTACAACCATGGCTACAACTCGCATAAAAATAAAATGGCTTCACCATTTCTAGAGTAGTAAGCGCTTCCTGTCTTTTGTTGAGTGCTATTTTTTTTTTACAGCGAGTCCCTCTCTCAACTATAGGCTAATCATTGAAAATATTTCCATATGAGACCTAGCACTACCACACTTAATTCCCTTTTTAAAAAATAAACACCATTCGACATCGTTTACAGTCAGTTCATGTAGACTAGCCTACCTTGTATTCCTGTCGATACGGAGAAAAACCAGTTTGACTGGTCAGCGCTAGGCGACTCATATAACAAGACTATGCCAAACTGGCAGGTCTAGACCGGTCTAGACATAGCACTTACTTTTTTTTGTCGACCTGATACAGAGGATTTCCAACGTTATTTTCCCAACGTTTCACACCGCACTAGTCAACGGATGTGAACGAAATTAAAACTGATGACGTGGGTGTTTTTCTAACCACACAGGAAGCTGAGTAAGAAGCAAGTACGGTACTTTCAGAGAATTTGTATAATGAAGGGCAGGCTTTGGTACTTTCCCGTTCCACCCACAGGCTATCGTTTCACCACTGTACTGCCCAGCCGACATTCAGAAACTACAAGTCATTTTACTGTGTGTGGGCCACACTGTGCCAGAGGCTAAATTCATTGTATTTGTGTTGGCCAGAGGCCAAGCCAGAAGTGTATGGAGGTAGTGTGCAACTGAAGCATGATGGTCCAGACAAATTTTGGCATGTGAGTGGTCTTACTATTTAGTATTTAGCATGTATTTTCATTAAAAAAACAACATGCTAATTTATTTTATTATTAATTTGTGCACTCATTTTACAAAATTATGGTCTCATTTCACTGTAGATTATGCACAATATAGTAAATTGTGCGCATTTGACTATTGTGCACATTTAAATGCGTGCACGATTTACTAAATGTGCGCTCATTTTACAAAGACTGTGCTTAGTATGGTGATAGCCAGCCTAACATAAATTATCATGAGAGTACAATTTACTCATGATTTACACCAAAAATAGGCTACTGCATTGACTCCTCCTAAATCATTCAATGTTTTTGAAGATATGTTGAGCTATTTAATTTATTACATTACATTCCATTTCATGTGGCCAAGGCTTGTTCTCAAGCCATTTTCCACCATGAGTCAACTATGAGTGATAAGGAGTATGATAGGGATAACCTAGGCCTACAGAAAAGTAATTTTCTGTATTTTTTTTTTTCAGTAAAATGAAATCTCTTGTAGGCTAATCATTGGGGAAACACTTAGGCCTACATTCAAATGCAAAACATATCTGAATTGGAAATACCCACACACTGAAAACATTCCCACAGAAACTGAACACAAATCAGTCTGAGCCTTAGCACTAAAAACAGATCTCACTTAATTTCAGTTTTGTACTTGCCCCTTTTCTCTCCATTTCTTCTCCAATTCTTTTCAGCATGACAATGGTATATGGATTATGTATAGGACAAAAGTAGGCTGACCATCAACCATTTAGCCTATGCATTCATTGATTCATTGATTCATTCAACCTTTATTTATTCTCAGAGGTTCAGTGTAGCCCTCATTTTCAATGAAGCTGAGATTACAGAAACAATGAAATAACAAGAGATGTGGTATAGGCTAATAGCCTAAATTTGGGTTTTTTTATTTATTTTTTTAGAGTAGCCTACACTGTTTCAATAGAGTTCCATGATCAGTGCCAAAGTTATTTCCACAAGGTTTCTATTTTAACATTTTTAACAGTAAATCTTAATGCAGAGGAAGTAGTTTGGGAACAAAAAAGAACGTTGAAAGGGGCATGGGCCTAAGCTTATACTGCCCTACAAAGCAAAGGCAGTAACTGCATTTTTGGTTGAAAATTTGTTATCATTTTCATGACATTAAAGTTGTTATGAAGATTGATATTTACCAAAAATAAGTGAAAGTTAGGGTAGAAGATCCTGGAAAACGATTCCAGCAAAGTGGCATTTTGAAAATACACAGGTCAAAAGTCCAACCCCTCAGACTTCCCCCAAAGTCACGCCTACAGGAACGTGCAATACTTGTTTAGGAGCGGGAGGGAGGAGCAGATTGCCGTTTGATAGATGCATCAGAATCCAATCATCGTTAACAGTGCATTCAGTATGATTGGATAGTGTTTTTCCTGGATTGTTCGTTCTAGAGGCCACTAAAAGTTTTCTTTTTTGTGTCAAAACTTTTAATTAATTGGTTGCAATGGGGGTGTGAAGAGTAATTCAAGCAATATGTTAAAAAATGCTCCAGAGTGCATGATCCAGACATCCCCTACACCACCTTTATGTCAAGTTACACAACCTCCACATGTCCAAAAATCAACCAAAAACAATTACTTAGGCTGGACAACAGGATAACTTTAAGGTCATTTTTTTTTTCAGTTTGAACTCTGCGTAGTTACTGCCTTTTTGCTTTGTAGGGCAGTATAGAACAAAATAAAATAAATAATAGATAACCTACTGTACATAACATCAGAGGAGAAAGGGAAAAAATAAAAATGCATAAAGAATTATTATTAACATAATATAATAATAATAATAATAATACATTTTATTGATATAGCGCCTTTCAAGACACCCAAGGTCGCTTCACAAATGAATTGAAAACACAAAGTAGCCAGGTGTCAGACAGAGCGGCGTATTCGCACAGCGTTCCTGTACAGACATCAGACTTTAGACAACCACAAACATAGCGCATTTCACGTGCATAGAGACAGCGCCGAACGGAGTGGCGTAGTCGCCAGCGTACCCGTGGCAACAAAGAACAAACAAATTTACAAAATAACAAGACAGACACAAGACAAAAGATGCCGGACGGAGCGGCGTAATCGCCTGCGTACCCGTGACACCAAGACATACAAAGACAGACACCAAACAACAATTAACATATAATAAAATAACCTAGATTAACAAAAACACTTGCAACACTAGGCAAAACAAAATGTCAAATAAATAATAAAAGCAAACAGAATCAGAAAAGTCCACGCCAACTTAGTCCAATTGACTGCATCCGAGTCAGACGACCGAGAAAAGTCCCAGGGCAATGATGACACACAGCCTTGAACCAACCCGGTGGATTCAATAGGCAGGCCGGCTGCGAGAGCACCCGAAGCACAAGCAGCAGAACAACCGTCTGAAGTCGTGGGCGACCCTGCTGATCAGCAACTCAGTTGACCCCGACAGCAACAGCTTGTTTTCAGCTTGGCAGCTCGATCAGACTCCAGGCTGAGCATGGCAGCTCGCAGACCAGCAGCTCGGCAGTCGCGGTAGCAGAACATCGCCCGCAGTTGGTCACATCGCCCGCAGTTGGTAGCTAGGTCCTGTCCTGACCAGACGGTGAAATGCAGCGCTGCTCACGGATGGAGGATGTGAGAGGCCCAGGGTTAAAGCTAGCCATCGTCAGTCTTCAACCCAGTGGACTTAACGGCATCAGCCAACTTGTTTGCAGAAAAAAAAGACTAAAAAGACTATCGAGAACAGCGTAAATAAAGAGTGAAACATTTAACTAGATAAATAACTACAAAAAATGAACAGAATAAAACACAAAATTACGAACATTAGCAGCTACATAAAAACAGACAAAAACAGGATGCCAGACGGAGCGGCATGTCTTGCCAGCGTCCCCGTAACCTAGCAACAATATGTATACTGTGTGTGTGTGTGTGTGATACAGTGGGGAGGACATGTATTTGATACCATGCTGAAGTTGCCTAAAAAGAGGAATATAAAATCATCTTTGACAATTGATCTTAATGCCTTAATAAAAAAAAAGTAAAAATCAACTTAAAATTGGAGTTAAAATAGCCCCACATCATCACATACCCTTCACCATATAGCTAGAGATTGGCATGGTGCTTTTTCCTGTTTGATTTGCATTGAGCTCAATGAGCATCAAACAGGCTAATAGACTAACTGGAAAACATACCATTTGAAGCAATCTGCTTCCATGCGAGAGTGTGACACAAGGACTCCACTAAACCTTGCTTTACTAAACCTGTGTCTGACTAATAGTGTGTGACCATAAGTGTACGACTGTGAACTGAATGAGTCCATTTATGATAAGCCAAGTATTCTTAACAGTTAGTAAGTAAACCCAGTAGTCAGAGGTGTAATCACATTCTTTTTTATCATTATTATTATTATTATTATTCAAAGCCAGTAGTGTGACTATTCCAGTGCCTTCATGTGCTTGATGGGTTCACAGAGAGGACATTTATACTGTATGTTCCTGTGTGGAATAGCAGTAATGTTTGGCATCTACACCTGAAAGAACCTTGGACATCACAGAACAAATACTGTATATGTATGCTGCCACCAAAAATAAGACATTCAGAAATAGTATTTAACAAAGACAGTCTGTTTGGTGCACAAACTTTACAGGTAGGCTAGGCTATTAACATGTCACGCAGTTCCTTTAAACTGATAATCTATACTGGTTGTGATCATAAACTGCAAATCTAGATTGGACTCAGCTATGTGGCATACCAGCGCATGAAAGGTGCCCTGTGCCAAAGGAGTGATACAAGACATACACATGCCTCTTGAGAGGATCAACACAGAGGTAAGCAAAGCTTTGCTCCGAGTTCAGACTGTCAGGATAGCACAACCCAGAGGCATCCTGTCAAAGCAGTAACAATAATTTCTTCATAAATCCTTTGGGAGTCAAAGACAGTGATGCAATCATAGAGATCTAATATTAAAGCTTAAAGATCTAAAGTTTAAAGAACTTTAAAGCTAAGATATATAGAAAGATTTGAAAAATAAATAAATAAAACTTTATACATACATAAGTGGAGACTTTTAAAATGGTCGAAGCAATGTTGATTTGTTTTGTCTCACGGTCTTTCTGCACACTAGAAAACAGAAAACGAAAAGCCTAAATTGCCCACCATTTGCATTCAACTGATATTGGCTTTTGCCACCTAACAATTTTAAACATGCACAGGAAAAGCAACATATTAACTGCAGATAAACTGTACAGGATGCAAACAATGTATACTGTACAGAGACTTCAACTTACCTCACTAAATCTTTATAGATTACTTTCACAGTGTCCAGATATGGATTGATACTATCCTCATACTGACACAGTTCACCACCAAGACATATATGTTTGAAAAGCTTGAAGATAAACTCCTCCCGATCAGCAGGTCTTATTAGATCATATTTATCGGAGTCCTCTATGGTCAAGACCTTAGAGAAGAGAAAATAAAATGAATACTGAAAATATTGTGAAAGGCTAAGGACATGTAGGCTATGAGCATTCAAGTCAGTGACATTTCAGAATTGCAGCAAACAAACAAAAAATCAACATAAAAAACAAATAAATGTCTTTTGAGTAACCTAAATGTACTTGTCTTCAGTTTAGGGCCCCTACCTTATATAAGATAACGATTTACTGCGTTTTATGTAACTATATTCAGTCCTTTGTAAATGTAATTTGGCAAAACAGAGTTTTTTCTACATTATATTAAAATCAATGTTAATGATATTGTACACTCATAAATAGTATACAATTGTAATTCTTAACGGTTTAGCCTCTAGGCAACAGCCTAATTTGGCTTGTTAAAAAAACTAAAATAAAATGAAACAGCCATTTGATTGGACGATTCTTAGGCAGGGGCGGGAACCCCAGGACTATAAAAAGCAACTGCAAGAAAGATGTCAGGTGACTCACAGGCAGTCATTTTGCTTCCTCATTCAGGAACTGCAACACCATATTTTCCCTGACACAAATTGCATTTCTCAGTCATTTTCTTCCACTAAATCATCTACATGTATATAAAATATGATGAGTAAGCTTTATTGATGAATAAAGCTGTATAATCAATAACTTTTCATAACATGTCAATGCAGGTGTCAGGAAATTACAACAAGAAAATGCCCTAGGTGATTTAGATTTTAATAATACTATAATATTTCTATAATTGTTTTGCCATTTGTCTCCATAGACTCTGTTTTGCCACATGACATTTTGTCACTTTGATCCTATAAAAATCAGTCAACTTTATATTTTTCGAACAATTCCGTACATTGGTCAGTGAAAGTGATGATGTGAGATTTACGTCTCTGACCGATACAGACCTTTTTATATGAAATTTTATGTTTTACAGCTTCCGAAAGTAGAATGTGGGTGTTCTTGTCATTGACCCATTCATATCAAACTTACAAACAAACCACATTCTAATAAATAAATCGAATACATGAATGAATTCAATCAGGCATACATTTCTCAGCTCATCAAAGTCTCCATAAATGTCATGGTAACACTTCACTATATGTCCAGATGGTCGCAACACTCCACCAGAATGCAGAGGATCAAAAATATCCATCGAAACCTTTGAGCATGGGATAACCTCAACATCCACACGAGTCACTTTATTACCTGTGAAAACAATGGTAAAGAAATTATTATTGCAATGTGATCACAGTAGGCTGTGCCATTTACATCTCTGGTAGGCCTTCTTCTCCATAGGTTCTTAATTCTTAAATCAGAATAACGGTCATACCTAGGGATGTCCAATATCCAGACTGTAAGACCTTTAAGTTCTCCGTTACGCAAGGATCTTGAAAAAAATCCTTCATATAAAAACAGAGATAAAGCCTCAAAAAATGCTTCTTTGATAAACATTTTCGAATACTATTGTTACATCTTACCCATTCCAAGATTACACTTACCAAAACAAACTCATCCTTTTTGTATGGATAAAATATCTGGTCGAAGTTAAAGGCCTGGGCTGATATTCTCCCCAACATTGACCTGTCATGAGTTCAATTTATGTATTTATCATTTAGGCCTATTTAATGAAATGAAGAAACTAATGGATTTCCAAATGAACAGAGGTGGGCACAAGTAGGCTACTACACATTATGTTGTCAAGGTAGGCTACATTTAGTATTTGCTTTGAACTTCAGTGTTCAAAAGTACAACTATTTGTCATTTTTAATGTGATGTAGGCCTAATGCAAAACCGGATAACTCAATTGGGTATACCATTTAATGATGTAAAGATCTTGCCATGTGGTGACTGTCAGATCGCTGTGTGATTTCATTCCAAATTCACCATGATCATGAATTCTGATGAAGAATCTACTGGCTACTACCACTACCACTATTACTACTACTTCTTTATGCCTGTATTTCAAATAGTGGAGGCAAGTACAGCATTTGCCTTTCAAATGTAAAGGAGTAAAAGTTTTCAAAACATTAAAACTCAAGTAGTAAATGATACTCGAAAACCATACTATAGGCCTGAGTGTACAGTATAAGTGAGCTACTAGGCCTAGCCTACTACCCCTGCCAATTAACTTATTGCGCTAACATCCAGCCTTAACATTACGTTTCACAATGTTAATATGGCATAATAATAGTAATACCCTAATAATGTGTGTCATTTAGTTAGTAGGCCTATGCCTTTGCACCTGCTAGTAACACCAGAGCCCATTCATTCTAGGCTACAACATCTCGCGTGGGGAGTCGACTAAATCTAATGTTTCATATTCTCTTAACATTCGTTTGGTGTGATAGTATGATACCGAACGAATGCCGGAAAGATACACGTAGACATAAAAAGAAATATCTTAAATATTCTGCTATCGTTAGCTTAATGGCGTAGCCTACATTTCAACTTTAGATGCGAGCAAATAGCCCTGAAACTAAAAAGATATCGACACTCATCAATAACTACAGACATAATTATATATTACCATTTCAGGAAGCGTCTCGAAATTTCAGGATTTTGGAGAAAAGGGAAGTTTTTGCTAGAAAGTAAATTGAAGACATATTTCTGATCAAAGGTTATCTGCTCCCCAGCCATGATGATGTTGTAAGGGGATCACTATGGAAACGGTCCACACAGTCCTCCGCGCGTGCGCCAGGTGGTGGAGCAGTTTTGCCGAACATCGCAGAAGTCTATCTGTTTCCATTTAGTAGCGTAATAGTATTATTATTAGCATCAGATCTTGGCTTTGTTAGAGAGAACTGAATTCAAACATTTTGAATCTCAGAATTCTCCTTGCCATCTAATCAATAACAAGACACTAAAAACGACATGGTTTTCATTAGCAACTTCAACAACAAAAGGCATTAGTGGCTTCCAAGACTGGACTTCAGCTCGGGCATAACCTATCAAGCGGAAGGTATGCATGTGGCTGCCATGGTGGTTGCAGACAACCTTGAAACCCTGCTGCTGCCCAATGGGGAACACGGAGGTGCAGTGTCAGGTTTCCTTTCACATCTGGGTTTAATAGGCTGTACAGGATGTTGTCAAGCCGCCAGACAAGAGCACTTAACTATTGATATTATAGCTGTGGAATTCTTTTGACTGATGCAGGCTAGAGAAAGTGGGCTGGCTGAAGGTACATCCCTTGCCTTCTACTCCCTGCTCTCATCAATGACAGAGAAATACCCTCAAGCTATTTGCAGGGCTCCTTGACCATTCATCATGATTTGGATCATTTTGGTGTCAATGCTGTTGTTACCTGTTTCACCTTCATCTACTGTAAGTTCTCCCTCTTACTCAGTTGGCCTGCAGGACTATTTCTTAAGTAAATGTGTCTGTTATTGGTAGCCTACAAGTATTTTTGGTTCCTTTATTTGGGGAATAGAAAAATAATATCCCTACAGTATGTCTTGTAACAGTTGTTCTGCTTTAGTTGTATGTTTTAGCAGCCAACTTACAATATGTCTCTGTGAGTATGTAGGTAGGCTATCTTTTATGTTGACATAATATTCGCTTTAAAACAATATTGTCATATTTGACCTTACATGTTGTGCTTGTTACATAACAATGAAATCAATGTAATTAGTAACGGTAGGCAACTGAACCTGGTGGTAAAAAAACAGATCAATATTGTGTGATTGCATATCTCATAAAGCAGTGTTTTGTTTTATTGTGTTCTGAAACAGAGTTCAGACAATGCAACTACAAATCAGTCTCTGGAAATAACTGATGACGATGATGGCCATGATGTCACTCTCAAAAGTGACAAGACTCTCCCTTCGGCCAAGTATGGAGAAAAGTGTACAATGCCTTGTGAACTGGCAGCTAAGTTCATGAAAGAAGAAAGGCACTCTCTATGTAGTATGTATGTTACAGACAAGGTATCACCTACCTTAGTCTAGTCTACACAATGTGGATGTTTTGCATACAGTATAGCCTATGGAAAAGCCAACTGGACTATGTAGGCTAGTCATATTTAATGACATTTCTGTACTTTAGAAATGTAACTTTAAAGGTGCATAAATCTAAAATTATAATAATGATAATAATATTAATAATAATAATATAATATGCCATCAGAGGACATTAAAGAAAAATGTTATTTTCAAATACTTCACTAACAACAATGATACAGTCAGAGTATTCATAATTCAAACTGTCATTTGCAGTCTGCAAATACTGTTTATGTTTTGATTTTGCTTTTTGGCCTGCTGCGCCACCCTCCAGCAGTTTACCAATCACACAGCTAGCATTTTGACCTTGGATTGCTTGATTAGCCTACTTAAAGGTGCTTTAAAGGTATACTATGCAACGTTTTTCAGTTAATTAATTCGTTCCATACTGTTATATATGATTAAATGAGTCATTACCGGTCGAACTGTGTTTTTTTTGGCCGCTCTAGTGGTCTGTAGCGGTAAAACCACACTTGCAACTTCAGGAGACACCGGGCACGCACCCATGCTCTACTCCAGGAAGTGTCATGTAAAGTCTCATGAAAAGGCACGGCAGACTGACCGATTGAGGAGTTTTGTCAAATATACATGCTAAAGCTGTAGGGGAAGCTCTGCAGAGAAATATGCAAGCATAAAACGAGCGAAAATGAAAAGTGAAAGCGAAACCGGCTATGAAATCGCCAATCCTGCATAGTATACCTTTAAGTGATGTTACGCCGTTTCTAGCCAAAACCTTTTTTGTCACATACAGCCAACATCTCACCATTTGCTAGCTCCCTGTCCAGTGAAAACAATGTAAAAATATGTGGTCTCTGTAGACAGCCCAGGCTCCAAAAATGGCAACAAAAACAGCCTGGCGCAACCTGGGTGTACAAAACAAACTTTTCCAGCCATTGACCGATGAGTTGCGCTTTCAGGGGAGTTTCAGTTGCCCGATAGGGTGGCATGAGTCAGCTGTTTGTTTTGTTTTAACATCAAACAAAACAGTGAACATCGCTTAGAGCACCTTTAATGCACTCAAATGTTTTTTATTTTGGACTGCAGTGCCCGTCTTAAACACTTGTGATCGTTCTTACACAATGAGCATCTTTAAGTGTGATGTCTTTTATCCTGAATGTTTTAGGTGACCTTCATCATTCAGTTGTTTCATACACAAGGAGTACTAGAAAGATGATCAGAGATTTAATCGATGAACAGCAAAAATCCTTAGAATTACTCTCCAACCAGGTACAGCCATATCTAATGTGCAATTTGTTGAAAAAAACACTTTTGCTTGACAATCAAGATTTCCATGAACATTTAAATGGTTGATGCTTGCATTTTAGGTGATGGAACTCACATCAAAGGTTAGCACACTCAGCTCGGAAGTTCAGCGGACCAACACTGAAACATTATCAGTGAAGCCAGTGCAATCCCATGGTAAAATCCCACCGTGTGGTGATGTAGATATTCAATGTTATAACCATATAAAGTTCCTTCAATCTGTTGCTTCTGTCAATTGTATTGTACTTGTATTTCTTGTCAATTTCCCAGGACGGGATTGTAGCGACATAAAAGAGACACTTTATGCAACTGTCTCCAAAATACCGAGTGGGATCTATATAATACATCCAGAAAACATAGAGTATCCTTTTGAGGTAAGCAATTACGGAAAATAGTGGCTAAATCACAAATATGGGAATATGCACATGATCCTGTAAACAGCTGCCTTTTAAGTAACTGTCGTATTGCTTAAAAAACCTACAAGCCTACAATAGTTACCCATATGAAAAAGAAATAGAAAAAACGTATACTGCCAGCAATGTGTTTTATATGCAAAACTTGTATGATTTACTCTTGAAAGTGGCCCCTTTCTCGTTTTCCTCATACAATGTCAAGTCCTTACAGGTTACAAAGTTTTATATGTTTCAGGTTACACAGATTTACTAAGGATCTTATAATGGTTTCACTGTCATATAAACCTATCAGGATTCAAGACCATTAAGATCCTTAGTAAACCTGAAACATATAACATTTTGTAACCTGTAAGGGCTATATATGACATTGTATGAGGAAAACGAGAAAGGGGCCACTTTCAAGAGTAAATCATACAAGTTTTGTATATAAAACACATTGCCGGCAGTATAAGTTTTTTCTATTTCTTTGTCATATGGGTATCTATGGCAGGTCAGCTGTAATGGTTCTTAAGTACTAAATTGCCCCTCAAGTTATAAATTGCAAAAGTTTGTTTTGTAGGTGTTTTGTGAGATGGATTACATGGATGGAGGGTGGACTGTTGTGCAAAGGAGGACTGACGGTCTAACTGACTTTAGACGTCCGTGGTCAGACTACGTGAATGGATTTGGTCATCTTCCAGGTCAGGGCTCCACATTCTCTGGAAGAAAAGTACAATCTGAATGAATATGCTGCAACTCAAATTTGTGCCTTTTTTACTTTTTGTTTTGGTTCAGGTGAACACTGGCTCGGTCTAAGGAAGATATTCAATATTGTCAGCCAGAAACAGACCCCTTTCCAACTCCATATTGCCTTCGTTTCACAAGATGACTCCACTGCGTATGCTTCTTATGACAAATTTTGGATTGAAGATGAGACCAACTTCTTCAGAATACATCTTGGAAGATATGCTGGCAGTGCAGGTAATATGTGTAACATTCACTTAGTGTCAAAACTGAATTTCTGCAAACTGAAATATTTCAATATTATTATACAGTTGAAGATATTGATTATTGACTACACAAATTATGTTTATTTTTGATAATCGTACAATCTGGCAGGTGATGCTTTCCGTGGGTACGAGCAAGAAGAAAACCAGGAAACGGCACCGTTTAGCACATCTGATGTGGATAATGATGGCTGTAATCCAACTTG
Source organism: Sardina pilchardus (assembly GCF_963854185.1). Taxonomy (NCBI): domain Eukaryota; kingdom Metazoa; phylum Chordata; class Actinopteri; order Clupeiformes; family Clupeidae; genus Sardina; species Sardina pilchardus. Next base: position 5,491,505 of record NC_084998.1, read on the forward strand.
CACATTTGACGGAAATGCTGTGGAGAGCTGTAGTACCCATCAGAATGGCACAGGCTGGTGGTTTAACCAGTGTGGGCGCGCAAACCTAAATGGATGCCCGGCGGACCAGGATCAAGCCACTATCCCACACATGCGCTGGGAAACTTGGACTAAAAACGGCATTCCGGTACAGATTAAGTCTGTGACCATGAAGATAAGGAGAATGGACATTCCTCAAAATAATTAATCGCATTAGAGGAGTGTTTTGATTTTACACTGTTATTGAGAGGAAGTGGAAATAAGTGTTTCAACCTGGTTGTGTTGTAGATACCATCCCATCAGATAATAAAATGGAACTAGCATCAACAATAATAATAAAAAAAAGAAACATGTTTGCATATTGAATCATGGTTTGATTAATGCCTTAAAAAGGATGATGAGTCACTTCATGGAGGGACATATCATTCAGAACACCGAAAAGAGAATATGAAACACTGCCATGGAATGTGAAATGTCATGTTGTGTGCGTTTCAGTACACCCATGTACAGTACATAGTACAATTTACATACATGCAATGCATGGAAGACAATAGCTGCTATCACTCAGTAAATCTCTCAATAAATTGGCTTGGGACCATTGAAAGAAAGGTATATTTTTTTATCATTATAGCACCTGACTGCTCAGTCATCACAGGCAGTGATGAGTCCGCCTACAGGAGGGAGGTGTCATTAGTCACATGGTGTGATGTTAACAACCTCACAGAACATCAACAAGACGAAGGAGATGGATGTGGACATGAGAGGCGGTGGGTTCCTTGCTATCCACATATGTCGAGACTTAAAGTGGATAAAGAACACGGCACAGCTGGCAAAGACAGCCAACCAGAGGATGTACTTCCTGTGATGACTGAAGACATTTGGTATGTCATCACAAATCCTCAACAAAGCTAACCTGCTGCATAGCTGTGTGGTTTGGCAACAGTGCAGCGCAAGAGAGGGTCGTAAGGCTGGCCGACAAGATCATAGTGACATACTGTACCTCCTGTCCAGGAGGACATATTTGAGAAGAGGATCCTTAAATGGGAAGAATGTCCTCAGTGATCTCACCCATCCCACCCACAACATTCTTTGTCCTCACGAAGTCTGACAAGCAGTACCAGAGTGTGAATGCCAGGACATCCACACTATCCAGTCCCCAACCACTATAGCTTACCTGTGCCATCAACTGCTCTTTGCAAGTTACTAATTTGATTTTAGACACCCCATGCTGAACCACCACACCACATCGACACACTTGACAGCCGTCACTTTTTTTATACAGAGTATTCTATTATGCGTACTATGTTTCTGCCCAGAGTGGGATGCACAAAGTAAGAATTCAATTGTATCATGATGATAAAGTATCTCTCTATCTCTCTGTCTATTTGTCTATTTGTCTGTCTGTCTGTCTGTCTGTGGCAGGCACTCCCAGATAGCAATTTCCTTTGGGCCGGATCCGCATGAAAGCCTTTAGATCCGTATGTAGCGGACCTACGGTATCTGACTGTGGGCCAGATGTGGCCCACACACAATAAGCGGACCCGTATTGCAGATCCGTACAACACAGAATAAGCGGACCCGTGTCACACACAATAAACAGAACCACATTGCAGATCCGTACCACACACAAGAAGTGGACCCGTACCACACACAAGAGGCGGACCCGTATTGCAGATCCGTACAACACAGAATAAGAGGACCCGTGCCACACACACACAATAAAAGGACCCGTATTGCAGATCCGTACCACACACAAGAAGCAGACCCGTACCACACACAAGAGGCAGACCCGTATTCATGGGTTTCATCAGGTCCCTTTGCACAGGTGTATCAATCACCATGCAGTCTGCATTGATAATCAAGGTGCTTCATTTTATACACCTGTGGAAAGGGACCTGATGAAACCCATGAATTGCAGATCCGTATACCACACAACAGAGCGGTAGATAAAACAGAGTGGCGACACTCCCATAGACCTCCGTAGGAAAAAATGGCAGTGCTTTTTCCAGGCTATTTCCTCGTTATTGGACTTTTGGAACTATTTACAGCCAATCTCTTGGTCAGTAGTTAATGAGTTAATTTATTACACCTTCCAGCATCTGGAAGTACATCCCACCCTCCTGGAATTCAGCCATTCAGCGCAGGTTTTTTGGAACTTTTGATCGCGTGGCGGCGACATCAAAGCGTGTCGCAACTCTCTCTGCTCTCTCTATGGCTCTGCCACACACAAGAAGCAGACCCGTACCACACACAATAAGCGGACCCGTATTGCAGATCCGTACAACACACAAGAAGCGGACCTGTACGGGTTCGCTTACTGTGTGTGGTACGGATCTGCAATACAGTTCCGCCTCTTATGTGTGCTACGGGTCCGCTTATAGGGCTCGGGATCATGACGTGAAAACTTTGCGGACACAGCACAGCTAATACTATATTTCTGCTTCTTGTCTTCTGCATCTGAATGAATGGACATCACGTTCAGTGCGCTACCAACATGGCGGCAATATTCGTGTGCCCGAGCCCTATTGTGTGTGGTACGGATCTGCAATGCGGTTCCGCCTCTTATGTGTGGTATGGGTCCGCTTCTTGTGTGTGGTACGGATCTGCAATGCAGGTCCCATATCACATATGACTTTAAGCAGACATTCACAACATCCCCAACTGGTCACCACTATAAAAAACTTTGCAGAAGAATTAAGGATGCTTATCACAATTTTATGACTTTATAAACCTCATGGTTTAGATATAAAATATAACCTAGACATTCTCTGATAACTTTAATTATATTTTGTGTAGGCCTACTTTGTTTGCTTGTTTGTTTGCTTTGTCTGCTTCCCAGCATGCATTGCAAATATTAGTTTTGAATGTTGAAACAATGTGGTTGGGATATTTTAGCTTATAGGCTAACCTACTCCACTGATGTTTTGAACAACAACATTACCAGATATGACCATTGATTTAGTAATTTATTAGGGGGGAAATACACCGTAGTCGTGAAAGTATTAGACCTAACCGGGTATAAATATCCAGCTAACTCATCAAAGGATTATTCATCTGGACGTGATCATCAATCTCCAAGCCGCACCCACAGGTAAGATAAATAAGCGTGTGAAATGAAATACTAGACGGTAAGCCTAATTGCAAATCATTACTGCATGCCAATTACTGCTTAACAACGTTGACAGCTGTTTCACTCACACAACGCCACACGCTTCGTGACAGATTGACTTAGGTAATCTACATGGCGCAAATGCTAACCGGTGAACAGGTAGTTGGGTGAAATTCGATTTTTCCTCTTTTTACGTCGCAGTGACAAAATACGTTTTTTAAAAAGCTCTGAATCATCGCCGGGACGTTATCTTGTTTGTTGGGAGCAGTCTCAGCCCTTATTGCCACCAGATCAGTTAAACGGATCCAAAACAATTTTGGACCGATGTGCGTCTGGACGTCGGATCAGGTCCACTATTCAGATCCGTGCCGGATGGCGTGGTAGGTGTGTTTTGCTATCTGGGACGGGCCTGGACGAGTGCAAGTTCATATCTGCCGCAAATCCGTCAAACAGATCCAAAACAATTTTGGACCGATGTGCGTTTGGACGCCGGATCAGGTCCATTATAAAGATCCGTGCCGAATGTTGTGGTACATGTGGCCCAGTTCCGTCCCAGTGCAGTTTTGCTATCTGGGCTGTCTGTACACCTGAGATGTTGCACATTTCACCTGTTCCCATGTTGGTGCCTGTGTGCAAATGTGATTGGATTACAGCAGCTTTACCTGTTCTTGATTATTAAGTGGCATGACCATATTAACTATAACAAGTCTGTGAAAAACAAAGCCATCTTTATTTAGATATGGTTTAATGTGCTAAGTAGTCCACAGATAAGACAAAGCCACCTCCAAAAAAGGATGGAGATGTGATATACATAAAAATAGTGAGAAATCTTAATAAAACTAATAATACCATGTGCATTAATATGTTGCAAGTATCAAGTATCAGAAATATGTCTTAATTTCATTTACATAAAATATTAATATGGTAATAAAGGATATCTGTAAACAGCTTGGATCTAGACATTTCCCTTGATATTGGCTACTTTGTATAAATATTATCAGATTTGCAGTCTGATTCTGTCGGTCACATTATCAATATTTATGAACGATAGTGTAAACTATAAAATAACTGTAAAATCCAGTTTTCTCTTGTGACCGATAAAAACAGTTTTTTTTTCACACATGCATTATGTGTTGCTACCCTTAAATGAAAGGGGGAGAGAGACATGACATTTTAGAGGCACAAACCAGTATGTCCGCAAGTTAATTCACGGCAGATGACCACTACAGCAAGAACTAGTCCATGGAAACATTTTCATTTGAAATCGGCACTTGTCCTCATGCCACACCACACCACACCATTTCCAGGAGTTGGCTATTGTACGCAAAGTCACAACAGTTCATACGCAGACATCACAACTTGTCTTCCAGACGCCTGATAAGCTTTGCGAGGTCCTCCAGATTGTGAGATTTCTCCTCCAACAACTCAAAACGCAAGCTAGAAATGTCCTGTTTGATTTCCTTCAGCTCCCCTGGAACAGACCAATAAAGTATTAGCTTCTCAAACCAAGCATTGCAACGGAAGCCATGTGTGACTAGAGGTTAACATTGTTTTGATGCCAAGAACTTGGTTTCATTCATGAACATGTATTTGAATGAATGAATGAATGAATGAATATGAATGAATGAATATATATACTTTTTTGATTCTTAACTATAACAAGTCTGAGAAAATTAGTTTCTCTGCATTTAACCCAATTTAACTGAATTAGTGAACACACACAGCACACAGTGAACACACAGTGAATCACACACTAACCCAGAGCACTAGCAGTGAGCTGCCTGCCCAACCAGCGGCGCTCGGGGAGCAGTGAAGGGTTAGGTGCCTTGCTCAAGGGCACTTCAGCCGTGAACTGGTCGGGGATCAGAACCAGCAACCCTCCAGTTACAAGCCCCAAGCCCTAACCAATAGGCCACGGCTGCCCCATTTGCATAGTAGCAGGGTTTTGGTTACTGTGGTCATTGGTCATGGGATATTTTTTGAATGGCTATTTATAGTTCTGGTGCCAAATCTGAGCTCTAGGAAGCAGGATGTGGAAGGTCATTTTAGGACCTTCTGAGCTAAAGTGGCTGCAGCACAGCATTGGCCACTGAAATGAATGGGAGAGGTAACCTGTCACACTCACTCCAGGTACTGTGGTGTGAAACCTTTGGAAATATATTTTAGATCAGGATACTACTTCCTTCGATCATATAATATTTCACATTCAAAAGTAGAGCACAGATTCATCAGAAAGCCATCTTTACCTTCATTGACTTCATCACTCTCTTTATCGCATTGTGCTTTGATAATATAACGCTTGATAAGACGCTTCATGATCTTCTGCAATTAGAGAATAACATTTTGTCATCCAAAAGCAGTTTTGGGTAAGTCAAAGAAAGTACTTGATTATAAATTGTTCATTGCTTCTCTTTTATCTCATTATCTGTTCACCGAAGTTACTGTATCAAGACTTAATACTAAATGCAGGTAATCTGAATTCAAATAAATTCAGCTAAATTGTACAGAATGTGTATCAGCAGTGTATGTCTATTTGCAAAAATACCTGATATCGGCTGGGACGCTCTGGGCTTGGATCTCGTGTGGGTGAAGGTTTGCTTCTTTCACTTAGCTGCAAGAAGAGCACATTTTCTTACGCATGTGGCTAAACAAACTGGAAATAAACCTCTGATGAATAAAATGTTGAGACAGCTGCTGATCTAAACACAAACCTCATTCAGCTCCGTTTCGGCCTTCTCCGTGGTCCACTGCCTGTTAATCAAGGCCAGCAGTAGTGTCTTGATCCCCGTGAACAGCGTGACCACGGACTTCGGGCTCGGCACCAGGTTAAAAGGAACTGGAAGTGTTCTGCCCGCCTCAAAGTAGGTAAACCAAAGTTTGGCACGGGCAAATTTCCACTCCACATCTGCATCATCCTACAGTATACCAGCAGCAGAATGATGAGCAAAGGCATTATGAGCTCTTAAAACAATACTAACACATTTATACAACAGGAGATTATAGATAGATACCCCACAGCAGAGATAAGACTGTGAGTCAAGACAGACATTATTACTGCAGCTTATTAAAATACTGGAGTTGCTCGTAGGTTATTTAAGACACACATTTCTTATAGGTTTATGCAAGCTTCTTGCATTGTAACCTTCCTATAGGTACTGTAGCTACTGAACACAGATGTTCGCCTTCCATCAACAGGTCAGTCAAGACTCTTTTAGTCTGTGATTCCTCATTGGTGGAATAACATCTAACTTACAGTATGTACACACATAAAGATTTCGACCATTTTCTGTCTTAGGTCGGAAGGGGCAAAATCGGGGCAAAATCAGCCCGATTATCTTTATGTGTGGGATCTTCAAAAAAAGTGTCTAAAGACTCATCTACTCACTTGGTATCAAACTAATTAATATATACAGTCATGGTTTGTATATTTTTATGAATATTGCTATTAATCTGATCAATTGGAGTCCATTATTTCTTATTCGGGCTATATGACTTTGAACCGGTACTTTTTAAATGCAATCTTTATTGATGTCATTGTAAATCGCTTTGGACAAAAGCTAAGAATCACAAACATAAACAACTAAATAAGATGATGTATATAGGAATTTTACCGCAATTTCCTGATATGAACTGTTGATCATTGCAATGAGCATGTTGAGTAAAACTACCACCATTGTGACGTTGTATACTCCATAGAGAACATAGCCAGTGTTCTCTATAAACTTATGCCCATTGTTGACGATAACAGACTTGACTTCTGATAGTCCAAATATTGCCCAAAATAAGGTTTTAAAGCTTTCCTCCACACTGAAAGACAAAAGGAATAATTATCTTCTTTTGCTGTAACAGACTAAAATAGAAGTTTTCTGTCTGGACATTTTTGTTTGTCAGACTTGACTTCTGTCTGGACATTTATGTTGTCAGACTTGACTAGCCACACAGAAAACCATTCTTCTCTGCACAAGCAGCATACGTAAGACGTGCAGAACAATTCAATTTAAACTTTGGTGCCAGGAGTATACAATATTAGCACAAGGCTTTATAAACTTAACGAGTTTTAAAGTACAGTTCAATTACTATTAGCTCTCAAAGAAAGTTGTTTGTACTCACGTAGTGAAGGCTTCGTTTTGTTTGGCTCCAAGGTAATACGAGTAGAGATTGAACATGCCAATCATGAATGCTAAGAATACCAGGATGAATATCACCATGAACTTGAAGATGTCTTTCACTGTTCTTCCTAAGGAGATCTGCAGAGGTCCAAAGCTCTCATTGGCTGGGAGGATGTAAGCGATTCTTGAGAAACTCAGAACCACTGCAATGGCATACAGTGCCTCTGAGACTATCTGAGGGTCGGAGGGTAACCAGTCAATGCGAGCTGCCATGAGAAACCAAAAAAAAATAGAATATGTAAAGGAACTGATTTTAGATCGATAGATAGATAGATAGATAGATATACATATTTTATTCATCCTCAAAGGGAAATTACAGTGTTCCAGTAGCCACACAAACTCAGCATTCATTATGTATGCATATAACCAACAAGACACAACCTGAATAATCTTTAAAAAGATTTTCAAAAAATTATTCTTTGGTTATTTTTCTCTCTCTCTGCTGAGGGGGCCTATTCCAAGTCATTTGGTCTCTTTACGTACTCACCCAGTTGGAAATATTCGATCTCTGCAGGCAGAGTTACATTGGTCAAATCAGAGTAATGTCTGTAGTGGATATCCACGTAACTCTGTGCCGAGTATGCGTGCCAGAATGCCATGAAGCGTGCAATAAACGATGCCACAAAGATGGCCAGCATTCCAAAATCCAACATGTTCCATGGCTCAAATAGATACTCTCTGGGTCCCTGAGACCAGATCTCTTTGCACTCGGCCCAGATCATTCCTGAAAGAGTCCCAATCAAATTTAGAACCTTGAAACATTGACATGGAGTTATTTTTCAGTCTTAATATGATGATAAAGAGCTGAACATGTTATTATGGGATACACCTCAACTAAAACTGACCTACGACCCAGGAAATGATAAGTATTTCCATCCAAGTGAAAGGGGTTGTTTTCATCCTAAACAACTGGGTGGGGCGATCATGGATCGTCATGTTTGGCAAGAGTTTCGTCCCATCAAAGCGATCTGCTGCATTTAGCACAAGAAGGCCAAGGAACGTTGTAAAGGATGCTGCATGAGCTACAAATTTCAGAAAAGGACCACGCATAATCCTCCCCAACTGTTGGAAAAAAAAAAAAAACAGTCAGATAAAAGTTCTTACTTCAAAGAGTAAGAAAAGTTTCAGCTGCCACCATAGACAGAAAAATCTAAATAGTGGGCAGTGAAGTTACTTTGAACTTTTATGAGATTCACATGTTTACACTCTCAGCTCTTGATCCTTATCCGAACACTTAAACAAACTCAGAATATAAAACCATTCTGTAAAAAAATCAGATAAAGGGAATATAACAAAATGCTAAGACCTTACTGCATGGTACGATCCAATACACCATGGCCAGGGCTGGCAGACCAATTGCAACAGCTAGAACAACCAATACCATAATTGCTGTTGTCTGCTGCCTAAGTCCAGAGACATTCTCATACCAGATGGACAGGAGCTGCTGCTGACAGTTTGGATGGGCGACAAACTATAACAACAGAAGAGGTAAGATGATCATGATGGGGTTTTTTTTCTTTTTTTTTTAATCGTTATTGAATTATGGGATTCCCTGAATTCAGTTTCATCGGTGTGACTTCATAACAAGGTCATGTACCTTTTTCAGTTCATATTTCAACGCCAGTTTGAGTCTGATGAGGCTCGGTCGCCCAGGTACCTCAGCGCTTTCATCAGCCTCTCCATTCAAAATGGCCTCCACTTCCTCAGTGCTTCGGCACAAGTCGAGAAGCCCCACAACAAAGTCTTTGCACTGAATAGATAACCTTGTGTAATCATTCTGAGAGAGAATAATGCATAATCCATATTATCATAACTGACAGTGGGATGTCGATGCTTACCAACAACATACAGATGTGACATCAAAACACAATATGAAGTGTAAACAGAAACATACTGGTCATATATTTGGTGAATACATTTTGATGTTTCCAATTGAGAAATACACAAATTGTGGGATGGCATTGATATCCCTCTGTGTTTATGCATTTTACCTTGAACTCTTTCTCAATGTTGGCCAAGGCGGCAAGTTCATTGCTGAGCTCCAGAGCTGCCAATACAGGGTCCTCATTGGACAGAGAGAGGTAAGCAGGGCTGGCCAGCCCTTTATAGGCGTTGATGCGTGAGCGCGAGTGACTGAAGGAGTCGTACTTCTGGTGGTAGTTACAGGTGTCGCAGTCACAGAAGTAGTCGTGAGGTTGCTCAATGCTGGCGCCCTTCATTAGGAGTGTGTGTACTATCTCATACTCGAGGCAGTGGGCAGCAAGGATAATCGGAGTGATGTCATGGGAGAAGCGTGTGCCATCCTCGTCGTAGGCAAAGAAGTCGTCCAGCATGGCAACCTGACTGGGACTTACAGTCAGTCTGTGGCCATCAGAAAAGGCTGGGTGGCTCAAGATGGACTCCACAATCCTGATGTATCCTTTGCTTATGGCCAGCAATAGGGCATCGCCAATTCTAGCAAGATTGGGTTTCTTCAACAGCAGCTCTGTGACCTCCAGGTGCTCATTGGCCACCGCCAGCTGCAGTGCATTCTGGCCCATGTAGTCCACACTGTTCACATTAAGATCAGGCATCTCCTCCAACATTCTGCGTACCACTGGTATGTTTCCATATTCAGCTGCATCGAGGAAGCGCTCCTCCACTGCAGTAAGGCTGTACGGCTCTGGATTAAACATGTAGGCCGCCCCGCGCACTGCCTGTCTTCTACTCTTTGCCAGATTCTGCCAAGCCAGAATCTGACTGTCACTGTTACTGTTGTTCAGCCTGAAATCATGTAATGTCAATGTTTATTATGCTTATGATAGATAGATAGATAGATAGATAGATAGATAGATAGATAGATAGATAGATAGATAGATAGATAGATAGATAGATCTATCTTTATTGATCCCCAAGGGGAGTTTATTATCATCATTATATTCTTAAACACATTTCTCTCTCAAATAGAGACAAGGCACAATGCTCTCATCAGTAGGCTACAGGGAGTATCTCAGTCATCTTGCATCAGCATCATTCTCATGATCAAAAAACAAATAATCATGGATTTCATCAGGTCCCTTTCCACAGGTGAATCAAGCACCTACTTTATTAGCAATGCAGATTGCATGGTGCTTGATTAATACACCTGTGGAAAGGGACCTGATAAAACCCATGAACATTAGGTTTTCTTTCATGCTAAATGTTCAATAATAACATTATGCTAGTTGTTCAGACCATTTTAAAATCGAACACCCGCAGGACAGGCTTTCAATGAAAACAACATTCCATCAGTCAGACGAAATTGGATTAAATCTATTGGACACACACGCTTTTCTTCAGCTGCCATCAAACGTCATAACAATACGGAGAACATTGTAAACAATGTAAACTCACAGCATAACTTCCATTGCTTACTCAGTAGGCTATTCTTTTTCGTGTTTTACTTAAACAACCGCAATATTTCAACAAGTAAACGCGTGTTTGATAATATAACTTGAACGGCAAATGTGAACGGCAGCAACAGAGCAGCCCAAAATATCAAGTTTTCGTAGCCTAATCAATTTATCAAGAAGTAGGCTAGGCGGTGTGACTGTGAACAGGGTTACTTACGTTTGTTGAAGTCCATGATAGCAGCAATAATTTTCCTCACCAAAATCAGCATTCATCAGTAGATTGTCCCGACTCCTTATCCGTTCTTTAATTGCTCGAGATGGTGATTGATTTTCATGTAAAACACCACGTTGATTCATTTTGTCGAAGTTTTTAAGTAATACTCAGTGCGTACTGAAACTGACATCCCCAAACCTGCAATAAACAGCTGGCTATAACTGATGTCCACAGTCGTGCCCACTGCAGTCGCCCCTCTTGTCTAATCTTCTATCTGTGACAGTCCTGAGAAAGAACAGGGCTCTGTGGAATTTTCTCAGTGTTCTTCCAGCCTACTGCAATAAATGAGGCATTTAACAAACTGTTTTCACTCGAGGTCAACACATCTCTGAGCTCCCTACAACACTTTCTAGGTACCCAGAGATCAATAGTTCAGTTTTTATCATTCTGCAATGCTCAATTCTAAAAACAACAATAACAACATAATTCTTAACAGCTGACACTAATATGACTGTCAGACTTCTGGATGATCAATGTGTTTAATTAATTAAACATGGGCCCACAATAGGTTGATAAGGACGAAACATTCCAACATAATTGAGCTCTTTTACAATGTTTAGAGGTTGGTGAATAGGAGAGCTGTTATACTGTAAAGCCCTCTGATGATATCGTGCCATAAAATCCCCCTGAGCCTGCCTGCAATGCCCGCGGAGCAGCATTTCCTGTGTGCTTGCGGAAAAGTTTGTGTGACTGTAGTCAAGTGTGGGAAATCGTCTCAGCGGAATTCTGTTGACCAATAGCAAATAAAACCAAGCAATGATGCACCATGTTGATTACGTGTGTATGTGTGTGTCCGCGTCCAAGGCCAAAGCCAGTTCCGTGGGGATATGACATGGCTGACAGGTCAGAAGGTCAGACCCAAGAGAAGGTCATGGGAAGCCACCGTCTTGGTTCTTTTATCATGTTCACTTGTGCACTTTCACACTGATGACCATTGCAGCTGCTCATCCTATTTATAGCTCTTAGAGAACGTGCCCTGCCAAAAGAGCTCGCTGGCTCCACAGTACAATTCTAGAAACATCTCCAACTGCTGAATTGCATAACATCTCATTAGGCTACTGGTGGGCCACCACCGTCAACTCTTTCCTCGAATGCCCCCTACTACATCTCTGACAACAGCAAGGCCCACATTTCTCCTCTGAGGTGCCGCTACTGGAGATCACCATGGCATCGCATGTATATGATAGCGCCTGAACCATGTCCTGAAATTACATCCAGCTCATGTAGCCTACAGTCTCTGTCGGATGTCATGAAAGCACCCTGTTCATGTAATGCTTCACTTGGGTTGGAACATTTTGTTTAGTCTCGGCCAAGAAAAAAAAAGCATTCTTTTCTCAGAATAGAAACCCAGGAGATGGGCCTAGTGTATACACATTATTCTCAACTTATTTACACAAAGGGCGGTGATCGTAACTACACCAGTGAGGGCCCCACACATGGAAGAGTTTCTTTCAAACAATTTAATTACGCATCACGATTATGACAGGGAATCCAATCACAAAAAAGTGACCATGCTGTAGACCTGCAAGAATGGTCCATGGCCAGAACTTAAAAAGTTTAACCTTTCTCCTCTGTTCAGTTGAAAAATGTTCAGTTGTAAACAGAAACCTTGTGGAAATTAAACACTGCTCAGGGAGACATTTCTTTCAGTACTAGATATTGTCTCCACTCCAGGAAATAATGCATGCATTTTTAGAACATTTATGGCAGATGTCTTTAGATTCTTGACTCCAATCACCAAAATAGAAGCTCTGGGAAAAGTAAAACATCTCTCATAGTCCCCTGGGATGTATAATCACCATCTGCAATCTTTATGCAGCCCCACTTCAGGAGCAACCAATCAGCAAACGGCCGTAAAGACAGGCACCACTGCCGGCCAGTTATATCAAGTGTGTGCAGCAGAATGAATGGAGAGGGGCGGGACAGGAGTACTGGTGAAAAACTGCTTTGAATAGCATTCAGACAGCTCATTCCTTTTAATTCTGCATTACAGCACAAACCATGTATAGGCCGAGCAAAAGTGTTACTGAGAAGTACAGTAACATTGAAAGAAGAATTTATGGGTGACCAACTGCTGGGGCACCAGAATCAGAGCAAATTACACCATCAAACTCAACAAGTTGATTAAATGTGCTGGCTCTGTGCCTGGAAGTACACTTGTGCCCCTAGAGTTGGTTGTTGAGAGAAAGTTATTGCAAAAACTCCTTAATATTATGGACAACACCTCACCTCCACTGAACGAACTCCTGGTCAGACAACGGACGGTTTTCAGCTGGAGGTTGCTTCAACCTCGCTGTAACAAGGGCCGTTATAGGAAATCATTCCTGCCCACTGCCATAACTATTTACAGTAACTCCCATTTGTGCCGTGAGAGGAGACTCCTCTGAGAGACAATGCACAGTTTACAGTTTACAACTACTGCACAGAGACTTTACATCCAGTTGTATTTACTTTTTCACTTGTATTAATTGCTGCTGTAATACCATAATCTATCTGTCTATCTATCTGTATCTATGTATCTGTCTATTTATAGAGAGGCCATTATGTTACCGATCATTCTTCTTAATTCTTTATTACAGCAATAACCATGTAGGCTTTGCAAAAGTTTTACTGAAAAGTGTATTAAGGAAGAATTTATGAGTGGCCAATAATAGAGGTCATTATGTTGCCATTTTCTACTTGCCAAATTAATTGCTTTTAAAAACCTTTCATCAAAAAGGCCTGAGAGAGGTGTGTCTTATACCATTGTGTCAGATTTGTAGGGACTCATGTAATGCATTTGCAAATATACAAAGAGTCTCATCTTAATATTATCAATACAAAAATGAATTCCTATATTTAAACGTTAGGACCTTTCAGGGAGATTCTTGTCTGGGACTCGATAATTCACTAATGTTTCCCTTAGACAAGAAAAATGTCAGGCCAGTCAGCAACGAGAGGGGAAGACGAAACTGAAACTTATTGTGATAAACTGTAGCACCTACACCTGCAAACATAAAAACAAACAAAAAAACAATACAGAAAAGGTAGACCCATTGTTTTCTGGTGCTGTTTATTGTCAAGTTATGACGTTTAGGTGAACTAGGGCAGAGTTAGGAATCTCTGATCAATGTGATTGGTAAGGCTGAACCAATGATTTGAAAAGTTAGTGTCTGTCGCAATGCAAGTGTTGGAAAAAGAATCCCCATCATGTGTGTCCAGACTCTATTCGCCTTGGTGAATGAGTTTGGATTTTTCCAAGCTACTTTAATTCACCAGAGACAGAAGATTAAAGACTTATGGAGCTGAGCCAACTTAAACATATATTGTCTCTTCTTCTGGTCAGTCACACAGACCAATGGTATCCCATATACAGCAGGAGAGCAACTCTGTGACCCAGGGACCACCATTCAGATACAGGAAACAACTTAAGGACCACCAGTGAGTAAAAAACAGGGTTGCCTTCAGTGACACTATAAGAGCATGGGCAGGGACCACCACCAATGTCCCCATAGACCAGTGAACCACGGAGACATTTTAGAGCACATTTCATATAGCCAACCAAATCACATCATCATGAACAAAATCTGTGTTAGCATCAGTGACTGTTCCTTTAAGACTGTAAACAAACCTGTTACATAATTTAATAGAATGGATGAAGTGCTGAGGAAAGCTAGACATGTTTGGACTCTGGAAGCACTGTTGAGGTGTTGGACACAGAACTACAGTCCATTGTTTAGAGAGACTGTCGCCCTCGGCACACCCCTTTGACTAAACAGACAAGTGCTTTCAGCAAGACAGTCTCAAATTTACTCTTTTCAACTGCATAGTTTTTGAGTTGATAAATCATAGCACTACAATATGTGGAACATATCCAAAAAAACATTTCAATACTTGGGGTTTATAGAACAAAAAGACAAATGTAGAAAAAATGTTTGGAAAATGTTTTGTCACACTTGGCTATTGTTGGCTGATGAGATTTATGGATTTGCATGTTGCAAAACCAAATGATCCTAACAGAATTGTGGATATAGTTTATGTTTAATTAATTATGAAGGTAATGCCAAGTACATAGAGTTGACTATACTGAGGCATCTAGTAGCGTGTAAAAGTAACGTAAAGCTGTGCAATTACAAAAAAATAATATATACTGTATATATTATTATATTATATTATATACTGAATATTTCATGTTCATGGTTCTTTTCTCGATGCAGTGTCGTCAAATGACTAGAAAGCCTATGAATGGTTTTTTGTGGTTGCTGTCAAATGTGTTAAATTCCGATCAACAACTACATGTAAGCCAATTTCACATTACACAACATGACGCGAGATGCAACATCAATGCAATACATAATTGGCTAGTGGCAGTCGCAACTGCATCACATGTTGCACCTGGTATCCATAAGGGCTACCAGAAGCCTGTATGACTAACCAAAAGACCTCCCAAACGACCAAACTCCGCCAACACACACACACACACACACACACACACACACACACATGATAGATTGGGACACAGTACCACTCCAGAAACAAAGCAACAGGATTTCTTGTCTGAGTCAACCCAGGTCATAACATGACCCCTATTAGCCTGCTAGCACCTCAGCCATAACCATTAGCTTGCCTTTTCAGCAGCCTCAAGCAACTCCTTGGCTCTTTTTAGTGATTGTCTTCAAAAGCCAAAATCTAACAAGTAATTAATTTACCTTGAGATGCTCTGGGTAAGTACTACTGTACATCTGTCTAATCAATTATTATTACTTTATTGTAGCAGTAGTGACTAGTGGTTCAACAAAAATACCACAATTCACCTTTCCTCTGGTGTTTAAGGCATTGTAGTTATTTATTACAACGGTAAGTACATTAAATAAGACAATACATGGAATGAAATGATAGACCAGTGTCGGGAAAATACAGTAGAAAACCTACATGTACAACAGCTACTTGATTTCAGTGATCATTTGACTAGATCTACAGCTTACACTGTAGTAATTAACAATGATATACCTCTACAGTTAAGTAGAACATTACAGTACCTAGTTGTCAGAGCCATCACAAAGTTTATGTGAGTTCATATTATTACAATAACACTGTACAATGCCATAACAGCAAAATACTTCTCTATCAGTGTAGCTGGTTTAATACTGACTAACCAAAATAACATACAATTATTTTATAATTATCTATTTTTTGCCATATGTAAAAAATAGGTAGAATATTATAGAATTATTATTTCTTCCTATTTTGGTTAAAAAACAACAACAATGTAACCACAACTGACGTGCGGTATCTTCATTTGAACATATTAAAGGAGAATTCTATCTAATTTTTCACATAGATCACTATGTCTCGAGTACTGTCGCTGTGAGAAAAAAAAAAAAGAAAAAAAAACTGACATAGACATGCCAACAGAGTGTAGCACTGTAGCCATCTGTAGCACCGATTTTCCGTTTTTTTTTTTTTTTTTTTCATACCGACAGTACTCAGTAACCTTGAGAAACAAGAGATGTATGTGAAAAATGGCCAGAATTCTCCTTTAATGGTAAGGTGTAAGGACAGCGTTACTGGCTCCAGTCACACGTAGTATGATAGTAAAGTGTCTAAGCAAGGGACTAATAAAATGCATCAGTGAGGTCCTAAGGAGGTGTAACAATGTACCATTGGAATAAACTTTGCAACTTGTCAACATAATGAGTTTATATTATTAACCCTTTTATATATAAACGTAATTTTCTTGATACTGAATACACTATGTGTATTATTAGTGACTCATTACAATACACATGTACCTGCAGCGTAACATAACACTGAGTCTTGACCAAATGTTTCAGCCATCCTATGTACAGACTATGCACAAATGTTAAACATTTCATTATATTTAACACAAGACTTACACCATGGATACCATGGAAAATCTGTTTGCTTTTGTTCCTTACAAAAACACGACATAATTCTCTGGGATTAGTCCAGTTTTTCCTTCATATGTTGCTTGAAGCCAACCAGGTTCAACCGAAGCGTGCACTGTTGAACACACACACAAACACACACACACACATAAAGTATTTCAAGTAAACAATTTACACATTATACAGTAAACTTTGACCCCTGCTGACATGAAAGGGGCAGGGTCAGAGTTTCTCATTGGGCAGGGCAACAATTCTGACTAAGAAGTTGCTTTCAGGGGGCGCTGTGGCGCAGCAGGCTACAGCGCTCATACCATATGCGGGTCCGAGTGCCCACGGGGACCCAGGTTCGAATTCGGCCTGTAGTCATGTCCCGATCCCACCCCATCTCTCTCTCCCACTTATTTCCTATCTACCTCTTCACTATCCTGTAATAATAAAGGCAAAAAGCCCAAAAAACATACTTAAAAAAAAAAAAAAGAAGTTGCTTTCAACATAATATTAACTACAAGAAAAACACATGAGCAACAGATGGAATCTCCCTTGTAAGTGATACACTTATGTTTAGCACCGAGTTAAAGATATACATCTTCCAGAGGAGTGAGCCCATGATCTCGGCGTTGTTTACACTTTAAAAGGGTTCAACATAAGCAATGGTTTCAAGTCGGGTTGTAAAGCAAAGGTAACAATTTGGTTGGCCAGTCACTGGCCCACAGTTTTCCGCCAGTCACCATCACAAATCAATCATCTGTGATGCTAACTGGTGGAACCTAAGCATGCGAGACTACTAAAACAAAGAGAGAGCTAATTATTAATGCAATACAGTAAATGAACAGTTTTGCGCTTGAGTGACTTTTCTGGGCCAGTAAGTGTATAAATAAGTAGGGTAAAATAAATTGGATAAGCTGGAATAAAAAAATAGGCCCAACAGAATTCCTGTCTTCAACAAATGTGTTCATTTGAAATATCATACCGTTAGAGAATATCGCCCCCTGGGGGAAGCTCAGTTCATGGCTGTGTTCTGCCATACAGGAATACAAGGCCTTCGCATCTCTGCAAAATATCACCAACGAATACGTATATATGACAAAAACAATTCAAGCAAATATATAGACATTGTATACAACATAAAAGTTTAACTCAGATGTATTTGTAAATACAGATAGGAAATACTAAAAGCATTCTTAGATGTAATATCAAATGGATCGTGGTCTTTGCCGTTATCAATCACTACATTATGTAAAAAGCTAAAGTACTAAAAATTAAAAAAAAAGAAACAGCTACTCAACCTTCCATCTAAGGTGGGTTTGGTCTCTCCAGAGTTTTCAAAAAGCAAAGCTCTTGAGGCCACACTGAAATAGTAGAAAAAAAAAGTTTGGTTAAGACATCCTGACACAAATCCATTTTATTTGTTTTGCGAACATTTCAAACATTTCATCTTCAGAAGCAATTGCCTTGTGACAGAGTTGATTACAAAGTCATATGTCAGTGAAACCCAGTGCAAACAGGAGTGTGGGATGGTCATATCCGAAACATCTACAGTATGATGTGTCCTTACCTCACAGGCCTTTTGTATCCATTAGTGGTTCCTGTATCCAGGCGGCTGCGTTCGCACCGTTTAGGTGGTACGTCAGGCAAAGGGTCCGTTTTCAGACTGTCTCTCTTGGATGCCAGGCTCTGAACTGAACCATGAAGACTTCTGCAGCCTGAATGAAAAAAAAAAAAAAAGACGTAAAATAGTCCGTTAGTAAATATAATGTACTATTGTACTATTGTCCTTATCAAGTCTGTTCCTTATCTATGAAGGGTATAAATGGTGAGGGGTGTGTGAGTAACTTCCCTTTACACACAATAAAAGACAGGCTGAGCAACTAAAAGACTCTCAATGTTTACAATGGTGGCGTGGCTTGCATTCATTCATTCATTCATTCACATAGAACATATCCTGCTGAATGGTTCACAGACAGGAAGCATGTACTGTCACACACACACACACACACACACACACACATCTTACCCTCCGAGATGTGCAGGGATGTGAGGGAGGAGGATGTGGACAGGCTCCTGTGAGCACACACACACTCTCACACGCGCACACACACATACACACACACACACACACACGCACACACGCACACATCTTACCCTCCGAGATGTGCAGGGATGTGAGGGAGGAGGATATGGACAGGCTCCTGTGAGCACACACACACTCTCACACACGCACACACACACACACGCACACATCTTACCCTCCGAGATGTGCAGGGACGTGAGGGAGGAGGATGTGGACAGGCTCCTGTGAGCACACACACACTCTCACACACGCACACACACATACACACACACACACACACGCACACACACACACATCTTACCCTCCGAGATGTGCAGGGACGTGAGGGAGGAGGATGTGGACAGGCTCCTGTGAGCGGCCCGGTGCTCTCCGCCACTGACGCCCGCCTGCGGCCGCTGCGGAACCTCCGGTGTCGGGGAGCGGCGGCCCACCACGGGCGTGAGGGACGACACGCTCAGCGCGTCCCCGTCCCCCTCCCCCTCGGCCTCCCCCTCCCCCTCGCCGTCCGTCCTGGCGGCTCCGTCCTCCTTGGAGCTGGACTCCGGGCTGCTGGTGCAGGCGGCGGTGGCGGGGGGGCTCTTGGGCCCGTTGGAGGGCTGCTGCGCTGCCGGCACGCTCCAGCAGAGGGCGCCAGTGGCGCTTTGCTTGCCGCTCTTGTGGTGGGCGGGCGAGCCGGCCTTGGAGTGGCTGTTCTGCTCGGACGAGTGGGAGGACAGCGACTCCATGCTGCCCCGCGGGGTGCTGCTGGGACTGCTGCTGAACGTGTCGCCTTCAGGGGAAGATGAACGCACGGAAAAAAGAGCGGAGAAATAACACCGGAAAGAGGCGGGAGAGAGGACACACACACACACACACACACACACACACACACACACACAGAGACAGACACAAAGTATGAAGGTATTCAGCCATAATCAAGTAGAATCAGCCTGCCTACCAACCTACTTCAACGCCTTTTTCATTCATTGTGTAGTCAAAATGCTCACTACTTCTATGTCATTTTCTAAAAATCAATGTGTTTCAAGCAAATGTGGACATCCCAGCTTCAGAAAGTAAAAGTCCTGCCATGTCTCCCTTCTGCTTATGCTCTTAACACCTAGCACATAATCAACAGATCCCCCAAAGAGTTGTGCTAACTAGGATCCGCCAATTTAGTGAATAGTTGGAACAAATTTGTGGTAGGATGTTTAGCTTCTGAGGCCAAGGATAGTCATTGTCCACGTCTGGTTTTAGGCAAACAAGCGGTTTTGGAGTTTCGCTCACTGTCTGCGTCAGCCAGGCAGAGGGTGGGCGTGTAGAGGCCCCTGGACTTGCGGGGTCCCGACGAGAGGCAGATGGCCCGGCTGCGCCTGGAACTGGAGCCGGAGCGGGACTGAGGCTGGGGCAGCGGAACGTTGGGGTCCGGGGGCTGCTGGAATATCTGCCCAACGTAAACACAGGCGTCAGAGCTCCTCTGGAGCAGGCCGGGGGGGGGGGGGGAGAGAGAGAGAGAGAGAGAGAGAGAGAGAGAGAGAGAGAGAGAGAGAGAGAGAGAGAGAGAGAGAGAGGGAGAGGGAAAGAGAGAGAGAGAGAGGGAGAGAGAGAGAGAGAGAGAGAGAGAGGGAGAGAGAGAGGGAAAGAGAGAGAGAGAGAGGGAGAGAGAGGGAGAGAGAGACATGACGTGGAACACATGCTCTCAGCTTTCCTCTGAAACCAGCCCCTTCATACTCTTCGGCTCTCTACGTGGTTTTCTTTTTTTTCAATCTTTTTTGTTTTTTTATCTCATCCTGTTGTGATAATATGTGATGTGATAGGCGACTTGCCTTCTCGTAGTTTTCGATGAGAATCTCCACAACTATGTTTTGGAACTTGATGTTCATCATGGCGGCGACGGTCTCCTCCTGGGAGCGCATGAGAGTCGGGCCGAAGATGACGCCCAGGTTGGAGATCGTCATCAGGTTCTTCTGACTGTGAGTCGACACCCTGACAAAGCAAACAAACATTTACCTCAACCACACCTTGTATGACAGTGGACCAGTCTGGTACATCACACTACACCTCTTCATAGGTAACCAGCTTATAGATAAATAGATAGATAGATAGAGAGATAACATATATATATATAATATATGTATATATATATAAAATAACTTACGTCAGCAGGTGCTTGATGAGAATATCTAGCATCTCCTTGTTCTTATCAGGCAGTTTATAGACCAGGGCGTGGACTGCTCGCACACGGTAGTTTTGATCATCAGACTCTGTAAAGGGTAGATGACATGAAATCTGAAATGGTTAAAGTCCTGTGGTTCACTCCCAACTGTAAATACAGTACACTTATGGGTCATGGGTTAAGTTGGATAGTCTCCTATAGCCTACAGCTACAGATATTCAGACTATAAATAAACTGCCTGTTGACACTCCGTTATCAACAATTAGCCCATTTCACAAGATGTCGCCACTGTGTAAACTAACTTCCTCTGGAACAGCTCAGTCTACAGGAAAGACAGAAACAGGAAGATGTTTTACCCTGCCAATTAAGGCATCATTAACATCAACTAGGCCAGACACCTGGACACTGTGAAATGGGCTCATTGATGTTTAAAGGTGCTATGTAGCATTTTGTAATGTCAAAAACACCTAAGCAACTCAATCAACTAGCGCTGGGCCAGCTGTCTTGTAATACCATTACCTTGTACTCTGTGTGGCCACTGAATTACAGTAACTACAATGCAAGCCAATGCAAGAGTACCATGAGGCTGTATTCTAGAATACTCGAATCCTACGGAACTCCACATACTGTAGCTCATTTAGTGTGGGTGAGTAGGTGAGTAACTGTTCAACAACAATTACGACAAACCATCCGGAAAACCCCTGTGTGCAGACTACCCAAGTTAGATCACACTGCACTGTGAATCACATCAGCACGAGCAAGGTGATGACATCATAAGCATGTGACGATGAGCACTCACTGACTGCCATGATGAAATCCTTATGAAGTCTGTAGGTCATGAGTGGCTCAGACAGGCACCTGGTGGAACAGAGGGGAGCAGTCTAATTAACCTCGCAGACGATGCCATGACGGGTTTCAGATATAGTACCTACTTCAGTAAAGTGGGAAAAGATGTAGCTATAGATAGTGCAGTAGATGTTCATTTTTAGAGCTGACATTTTTTTTACTTTGTCGTGCGCACCTGAGGTAATTCTTGAGACCACTGGTGATCGTCTTGTTATCCCACGTATCCGGGTCAAGGTCCACGTCAACGGATGCCTTGGGTGCTGAAAAGAAAAAAGATATTAATCTATTACTCGAAGCCTTTGCAATGAAATGTTACTTACAAAGCATTTAGTCCTCAGAACTGTTTGCAGAAAGGGACGATAGAGACATACCAAATACTGAAGCCATCAGTCGCTGCACTTTGGAGTTAACTCCTCCTATTCTGTACAACCCCATAGTATTAATGCCTGCGGGTTCAACATGAGAACCCATCAATCAGCGCAAATACACAGTATGCCCAAACCTCATAGCGTTTGAATAAAATATATAATGTCAAACACATTTACACACTGAATAATACCTTACTACGTATACATTTTACCTTTGTACTGAAGACCGACAGCTTAAAAAAACTAACCTCGTGTCTCCACAAGATGAACACACTGCTTTACGAAGTTGAAGCCGGTCTCATTTAAAAAAGCTGCACAAACACAAGAAGATAAAATACCCATAGTTACATTATGACATGATACAAAAACAAAACAAAACAATAATTACAAAGAGAGCTACGTAAAATACCCCCCCAGTGTGAATAAAGATACAAATGTGAAAACTGCTAACATGACGTCCAGTAACACACACTTACTTTCTTCTTTCTTGCTGAGAAGAGCTGGCAGTGTGTATATCTGCAGATAAAACAATGCACGTTGAGTTAATAACTATATAATTAAAGCTTGAAAACGTTATTCTACCATGTAAGGTTCAGAAGGCCAAGTGCAATGACTGGAAGAGCAGAAGTGGCATTACTAAGACCTATTGCACCCAAAAACAGACCACATTGCAATGCTAATACGTGTTGCACACAAGACAGACTGCATAACAATCATCATCTTAATTATACATGCCTGCAATACTTTTGCATCAAACCCTTCCGCCCCATAAATCAGCTGTCAGATGCCTGTACTAGCCCTTTGACGCTGGCAACATTCCAGAGTCTCTCTCAATCTCAGAGAAACTAGCACTACATACCTTACCTGGGCAAAATCTGTGTGCATGTGAGTGTGGTGAGTGTGCACACTGTTCACCCAACCAGTTTGGTTCTCACTTCACGTTTCACTCTCACTGTGGCGTGTCCGCGTTTCATAACAAATGAAACTATAAATAACAAGTGAGAGAGAGCTTATGGTTTCATACCGGCTCCTTCCCGTCCATGGCCTCCATCCATAGGCGTCTGTTGGATTCAGACAGGGCCTGAAGAGTTATCACCCCATGTCTAAAAAAGACCAAGAACACAAACACTACTTGTTATCGACCTTTCAATTCATGACAAAACACACAAAGAAATATGGTGCTATGTTAAGCTACACATTTTGCATGACTAATTATCACTCCAGACAAAGAACTAGTCATTAGATGAGTCATTGTTTTCAGGAATTTATTATCTTTCATTTATTTATTTATTTATTTTGTAATCTGGGTGGGTAGGACAGAAAGCACTGGCAACTGTGAAGCAAAAATGGCTATCATTGTGAACAGCCTTGCTATAATCCATACCTTTACTGTGAGCTGTACTATTGTTTTAATCTGGAAAAAATGCAGTGATTATGACGTTAACGTCACAAAGTTCAAATTATGGAAGTATGATAGAAGTGAATTATCCAAAGCAAAGTAAAAGTTCTGCAAACAGAACGGCAACCCCGTTAGAACCTGAGGCTTTAGCTGGTCACCATGTCGAGAATTACCAAATGAATTAATCAATGGATGTAAAGCAGTTAGTCAACATGACTTGTTTTCAGGCAGATGTCGAGAGTTGCTGTTTCTTGGCAGCTTGTGCATCATTAGCAACACAGCAACATGCAAGCAGTACAGAATCATGGTGGGCATGAATCTACGGACATACCGCACTTTATAGAAACACTGCAGGGGACTGAATAGAATTCCTTGATATGTGCTATCTCTTCGAATGGAGTGATGCAAAAAAGAGAGGGAAGGGATAGGTAGAGGACAAACAGTTATTTCAAGGACATAAACGAGATGCTTGCAGTTGAGGACATTGGCAAAGATTTATTCTAAACACAATCTTTTGTTTTTCTTGCCTTCTAGGCTAGACTCGCTTTTGGAAACATGTTTTCACATGAGGTAACATAGTTTCAGGTGAGGGGGAGAAAAACAGAAGTGAGCACAAACCTCTCGACCACCTCGATGTCAAAACAGAAGCGCTTGTCGATGGAGTCGGTTCTTCTTCTTATGCACGATTTGAGCTTGAACATCTCAGGCGAGCTCATCACAAGACCGTTCTTTTAGGAGATTAAAAAAGCAAAGGATGACTTGACATGCACTGCTCGACTGCTGCTTCAGAGTAGGCACTGAGAAAGCACTGTCCGCCCCACATAAACGGAAATTAAAAATGTACATCAACCCATAATTTCCTATACAAGTTTACACAAACACAAAATGTAAATACTACTCAAACCTAACATGTATTGTCACTCAATGTGGGATTGCAAGGATTGTTCCACAACGTCATATGAAAGAAGTTGTCTAAGAAACAATTTGATGTTAGGTTTTTCATACACCAATATTTCTACCTGTTTGCTCCCTGATTTGATTTCAGTGTTGCTCATGGTGAACATCTTGCTCTCCTTCTCGTAAGTACAGTAGTGACGACTCCACGCGCATCCCAGGGGCCCTGTAGTGCACAACCCCCCCACCACCACAAAATTAAATATGGTGCCTTTGGTGTTGCTTAAACAGAGAGGCACAGATGAAAGTGCAGTAGGTCAGCAAAACAGCGCAAAACAAAGAGGACGCTGGCAAGCCCGTCTCTGACTGTACATGCTGTTAGTATCGCCGGATATGAAAGACACACAAAAAACAGTCTCCATAGTGCAGGTTTGCCCTTTTGTACAGGACACGGGATTAATGATGGCACGGAGACAGAGAGAGGACTGTTTTGGACGGACACTCACTCTTCTCCTGGACGTACAAGAAGCCCTCCATTGTCCATTGGCCGGGGGCTTTGAAGTCCTGCTCAGCCGAGCGAATCCTCTGCATCAGCCTCTCCACTTCCTGCCTGGTGCTCTCAAAGTTGTTCCTCGTCTTCAAAGACACAAACACAGCGGAAGGTGACCGACTGATACGAGCAGTCTGCCTGGAAGCTTACTTATGCAGAGAATGGAGATGTCACTTTAAGGTTTCCCAATACAGCATCTAACTACAGAGGATTCAGTCCTGCACAATCATTAATTAATGAAACTTAATTAATAAAATACACCCCTCAGGCACACATTGCTTGGGCCATACATGACTATAAGACCTATACAGTGCTATAACATAAAAATCCTGCACCATCGCATACATTTGAATTTCGTGACTGCAAAGAGAACCTTCTAAACATATACAGAGATAGAGAGCCTAACTATAGCAATACTGTCCACAGAAGGTGTGTAAAAAAATCATACATTCTGCAGGTTGAACTGCAACTGCTGCTTGTAGGGCTCGAACTCGTGGGCCAGTTCATAGCCCTCATGGTAGAAGGTGAAGAGGCCCTGGAGGAAGGCCAGGAGCTGTGGGGGCAGAGAGGACATTGAGGAGCCATGGCCGCCATGATCACATGTTTACATGCTAGTGCTTATATCTCACATCCTCACTAGAGCCACCAATGTTGATGTGCAACTATAAACATCCTATTTAGGATGAGAAAAGAGAAATGGATTTCATTTTGAGTAATTCTGAAGGTTAAAAGTTAAACACAAGTAGTATAGCTTCAACAGTCAGTAACAGTAAAGGCAGTGACTGCCGGATGAGATGCTGGTGAAATGATGGTTTTCCTATTCAATCAAATGGCTGGAAAATAATCAAATGTTCAGTTTCACCAACTCTTTGTGAAATAATGATTGCTATTCTGCCTTTGGATGAAATGAAGCTATTGGATTACAGTCTAAAGGTCAACTAATCCTCTTCCCCTCTCTCCCTCTCTCTTTCTCTCTCTCTCTCTCTCTCCCTCCCTCCCTCTCCCTGCTGAGATTGGATGCCCTTCAGCCATTTCCTCTTGGAAGACATTCTGGGAAAGTTCAAGTTGCTGCTGAAATAAGTGTTGGGGGCCAGAAGACCACACCAAGCATGCGGCCTGTGACAGTCCCCGTGCCTCAAATCAACGGACTGGGGAGACACTTCACCATAATTACGTGCCATCTTTTGGAAGAGCCATAAAAACCCCAAGGTTGCGACGGCTGTGGTAGTAAAAGAATCCTAGACACCTATCGTAAAGACTCGGGGTCGGAATCCTGGTGTTTCTGTCTCAAATTAGCTCATTCACAATCATGGCTTGGTACGAGGCCCTCAAATGCAACTGGTAAATGCTTGGTCGGCTTGTTGTACCAGACTGCAGATATGTGGTGAGCGAGCTGCCTTCCAACCCAACATCCATACGAGCGCTTCACATTGGTAGTGGTTAGACAAATTCCCCACAAGGAATGTGAAGTGAATTGGGGGTATCTGGAAGATATTTAAAAAGTGCAAGCCTCCACAACTGCAGCCTCCCAAGCTGTAGTCACAGCTGTTCACATCACCCATATTCTATAGGAGCACAAGGATCCTTTAATAGGATAGGGTTTGGGAAACCCTGTTTTAATAGTGAGAACCCATTAATATGGTAGCCCAATGTGGGTTGGGTTAGTCTGATGTTAAGGTCTGAATGGTGCCATATGGTTTAAAAATCACATGCAATCGCCTCTGTATTTGTAAAAGATTATAATGGTACTAAAAAAAGAATCTGTAAAAGATCAAAATAGCACTCCAACTCAGACCATAAACTCCTGGAATGAATCGCTAATAGCCAAAACAGAACACAGATTTTATTGGAATAGCACTACTGTTGCATCCACAAGTAAGTAGTCTACTTCAGATGCAGGTTAAAGAAAGCAAAGGCCAAGACATATTGTAGTGTGACCTCAACATTAAAAATATAGAATCTTTATATTTTAATATAATAAAGTTTGTTACATAGAAGAGTGTCATTTGTTTCTTGATCGATGACATTCTAGCCCTCATAGACTGAGCAGCTTTCATGCCCCCTTGTCTGGGCATAACTAGTTCTACTCTGCCAGCAGCACTCTCTAATTGGTCTCTCTTTAACAGTCTGGTTAAAGTTGCGTTGGCATTACTGGATTTACAAGTACTCTAAAGCGTCTTGTATTCCCCCACAACACATGAGCCGGTCAAACACACATTTCAATTATTTAGTCCAGACTCAGGAACATTTAGCTCGTTTGTCAAATCCCCCAATCCAGTAGTAACCCCAGTGGCCGTAATTCATGTAGAATAGAAGAATAGAATAGAATATATACTTTTTTGATCCCGTGAGGGAAATTCAGTTCTCTGCATTTAACCCAATTTAACCGAATTAGTGAACACACAGCACACAGTGAACACACAGTGAGGTGAATCACACAACCCAGAGCAGTGAGCTGCCTGCCCAACCAGCGGCGCTCGGGGAGCAGTGAGGGGTTAGGTGCCTTGCTCAAGGGCACTTCAGCCGTGGTGGACTGGTCGGGGATCGAACCGGCAACCCTCCGGTTACAAGGCCGAAGCCCTAACCAGTACACCACGGCTGCCCCTCATACAGCTGCATACAGTAATAAGTACGGCAAGTTTATTGTTATAAGTGAACTTACTGGTTCAACAAATTCAAACTTCTTTCTCTCTTGCACTTCCTGTATTTTGAAAACATACTCCAGGGAGGCATCGAAGAAGACTTGTCGCTCCTTGCTGATCTGGGTGTCTGCCTATAAATCAAGTGAATATTAGGACAACGGTCATAGTCATTGTTTGACTTTAGGAGCCTTGAAATGGAAAAGGAAGAGAGTTATTACCTCTTGCAAAAATGCCTCTTTTTTCTTGGATGACAAATTCAAGTGTTTTTCCAAAACTGTGTAATATTTCTCAGTTTCCTTGTCAAACTTCTTTTTTCCTTCCTTCAGGGAGAAAAAAAAAATGTTGACAAACGCTGGCATTTCCTCTGCTGTAATTATAAAGATAACCCCTCTCCACAAACATTAACCCTTATGTAAGATTTATAAACAAACACTGTAAAAATCCCTCGTTAACATTTTTCAGAGCTGGGATGGTTTTTATTTGTTTATTCTAATCTTGATGTGACGATACAACTGAACATGTCTGCTAAAGCTCTGTATAGCAGACATAAATCTGACAATACTCTGAAAATAGTGGCAGACTGTATCAGGGTTAGGAAGTGAACATTAACAAAACGGAAAGCTAAACAGAGCAGTACGAATCATACGAGCCAAGTCAGAGAAACCTAACAGTCTAACAGAAACAGGAAATCTGTACAGACTGGCATTACCCTTCTTTATCCGTATTAGTAGCTACTACCTATCAGCTCGACTGGAGCTTCGTGAACTCTAGGCCTCCAGCAGACAAATATTTCCTCCCTGAGATTGCAAATGAAACCAGATACAAGATGTTTGTTTTGTCTTCCTGACATTAGCAGAACCTTTCCCATGATCCTTTCAGGGCCACTTAACCTCCAGAGCAGACTAATGACTTAGCAAGTACCAAAAGAAAACACATCCTATTTGACACGCTTTGCCAAGCGTCCACAATTTTTTATTTTTACTTATTAATGGGAGAGAAAGGGTGAAAGACAGATACGGTTGGGGGAAGGGTGCTCTCTCTGTGTGTGTGTGTGTGTGTGTGTGTGTGTGTGTGTGTGTGTGTGTGTGTTTGAATGAGTTTGAGGTAGGGGAGGGGTGTGTGGGGGGGTCGTGGGAGAAGAGGGGGGTGGTAGGGAGGAGGAGGAGGAGGAGGGGGGCTGTGGGTCCACGCATGTGTGAGCTTGGCCTCATGAAAGTTGAGCTTTTCCCGTTAGCCACAGCAGGCACCGTCTAAAGCGGAGCTCCGTCCCAGCAGAGGGTGAAAAAGTGGAGGACCAGAACGCCCAAATAAGGCAGGGTGTTTTCTGCTCTGGATGGCTTTGTGCTGAGCTCATCTGGCTGAGCCCCCGGGTGCACGGCAGCAGCCACTGCAGGGGTCACGCTCGACAAGCCATCAGGATTCCCACCGCTGCTCTTCCTCCGCCACCACCGCCGCAGTCATCATCAGCGCCTACGCACCACCCCGCCTCAACCCCCCCCCCGCTCAAGACAGCTAATGTTTGACCAGCACTCACTAGCCACATTTAACAAGAGCTGAAGGAATGTGGAGTGGACCCAGCAGCCCTGGGCTAATGAAACACTAGCAAGGGCAGAGCCTGTGAGCCTGAGCTCACCTGAGGACTGAAAAGAACCTCAGAGGAACTCAAAGTCTCAGAACTAAGAATTAAGAACTGAGGTATTAAGAATTAAGAATTTCGGAACTAAGCCAGCAGCTCAGTCTAGTTACAGGCAGAACTTACTTTGGCAGCTCCGATTTGCTCTTTGCGAAATTTCTCCAGTGGTGTGATCAGGACATCATCCGCATTCTGTATCTAAATATAGGGGACATAAATCATTCAAATTGTTACATTTATCCATTTATGTCTTGGCACAAACTATTCACAATTTACCAATCACTTTTTTCACTCAGATGAAAATAGAGCAGGAGTATGTCTGTGAAATAGTCCATAATAAAAAAACATTAGCTGATGCATAACATATGAAGATAAGTGAAGCAAAACATTTCCTTTCAATGTGCCTTTTATTTACTGTAAAATAATGACGCTATAATTAGCAGCATTAAGTTTCACTGCACCAATTGAAAAAACATACAAATTACTCATGCAAGTTCCTTTTATATACTTTCCCAGGCACAAAGTGACCGACTTGTCGTCTCACTAGAGAATAGCCTAAAATAAGTTCCACATGGTCCTCTGTGCTCCAATATCCCTCTGCCAAGTACGGCCCCTGTTGATAGTCATAACGCGGTCTGACTTCCTCTCGAAACGCACTTAAAACTTGGCTGTCTGCAGACAGGTCCAAATTTATGGACCAGGAGGGATTTGTGATCTTATTTTTGATGATATGTGTTTGTGATTTACAACGTCTTTTGTGAATTACTACGTCTTATATATAAACCTCAAGACCTCCAGGTATTTTCCCCCTGAAATGCCTTTGAATGTGCTAGACTTCTGTCTGGCGGCCCCTCTGACACACTAAGAGCAGACACCACAGGATATCCTCATTTCTTTCTGCAGACAGGATCCATGTTTACTTAAGGGGTCTCTCTCACCACCGCTACAGATAAGGCTTCCCATGGTCCTTTACAGCCACTGACAAACCTGCGCTGGGATCAGTCTGATCCATGATGTGGGAAAATGCCTCCCACTAGAACTGAGTCACTTTGCTGAAACAATGTCGGTATTGTGAAACTTAATGAAGAGCCATCCAGAAAGCAAGAGCAGTGGTCAAAATAGCAGGTATCCTCACCAGTGCTTAACACTATAGGAGTCACCCTACCACTAAAGCTATATTTCTTTAGATTTAGCCCATAAAATGTAGAATCTATCGTGAACGTCATCACATCCAGCATTGTTCAAATAGTCATTTCAATTGCTTTATGCATTGTACTGTATGTCTATTTCCATACAGTTTTAACATTATACACTCTCACTCACTGTAAGGCTTATCAGCGGTATACTACAAACTAGGCTCTCAGTTCAAAAGCACAACTAGACTAGTTTCTGCAGCTGCACATCAAGTTTGTTTCAAGTTGTGTAATGTGAAAATATGGTACCAGATCACCAAAACGTAACCTAATAATTATGAGTGCTTAGATGAAAGTGATGAATCTCTCCAAATTGTAGTGAGCAGCAGAGTATACACACAGTTTGGGGTGTAATTATGAGGTGTGCTATATGCAAGGGCAGAGCCGTTTGAAACTGTTTAAATATGATTAATGATGAAGATTAAAGCCATGTGACATCATATCATTACTATCATATCAACATTTTCCTGTCACCGGGTAATGGAACAGGCTCTGGACATGACTTAAAATAGACAGAGACTGTGGGCGTGAAGAGGTGTGTTGAACAAAATATTGGAAACACTGACGACATACATTTTTCATCACTTTTACACAAAGATGGTAATACTGTGTGTGTGGTTCATCCAATTTGATAGCTCTTTAACTTAGTGTTTTCTACAACCGTGTGTATTCAATACTTGCTTTTGTATCCTTATGCAATAGACACAATATCATATACTGTATATATCCCAATAGGTAATTTATCATTGATGAAAAGGACAATGTCAGTGACAACATCTTTTAAATGTTTTGGTGAAATACAAACTTACAAGTCTTCTCCTCTCTTCCTCAACTGTAATTAGTAGTCGAGAAAACTCCTTGAAGGACTGAGCTGCAACAGAAAAGGAATTGTGTATTGTTAATGTTGTTGCTTCTGCTGTATACCTTTAGTCTATATTTACCTTTCCATTGAAATAACAGAATTGAACACATTGAAAAGGCTTAAACCAGAGCACAGTAAGATGAGTAGGAACATAAAAAGGCCATAGCTTTGACATTCTGAAAATGTCAAAAAGATGAGTACTCGTCCATATGGGATGTAAACAGAAAATGTATTTATTAAACACACACACACACACACACACACACACACACATATATATATACAGTATATATATATATATATATATATATATATATATATATATATATATATATGTGTGTGTGTGTGAACTTCTACAGCATTTATTTAATCAGTTTCATAAAAGCCCAGTCAGTTTGCATGTTCCCACTAATGGCTCTGGACTGAATGAGTCCCTGGAACAATTTGTAACCATCACCTACACTACAGTCACCTACACTACACTACACCTACACTACACTACACCTACAGTACACTACAGTACAGCATTTAGAGCAGTTGATGCATCACCTACACTACAGTACAGCATTTAGAGCAGTTGATGCATCACCTACACTACAGTTATGCATTTAGAGCAGTTTATTGCATCACCTACACTACAGTCATGTATTTAGCGCTGTCGATGCATCGTAAACGACACCGGTTATGTATTTAGATCAGTCGATGCATCGTAAACGACATCAACGCCTCTTGGTGAGACAGGGAGCACTTTCCTGCCTCATGATGAGGAGCGATAAGCGCGATGAGCTGAGGGCATAACGCAGCTCGAGCGTTTCACAGCGACTCCCTTGGGCACCAAACAGAACAAACAACAACGCACAATCTATTACTGAATCAGGACTCTGAGTAAACATCCACTGTTGGATCACGATTAGTTGTCCTTGGGTACAACTGAAAAAAAGGCATGACGCGCTCTGAAGTAGTATGAACATTCACACAAGACTTTTGTCAAATACGTTTTTAAAAAAACTACATTTACAACTGATAACACTGGAGTGGTGTGAACATTCACACAGCACTTTTGTCAACTACGTATAAAACCCCCTCAACATTTACAACCAATAACACTGGAATGATAGAGCGACAGAGAGAGTGGGAGAGAAAGGCTGAGGTTTGTGGCCTGAAAAAAATCTTTGGTACATAAGTCAAATATTTACAAATACATGCATCAACGCATAGCTCATGGTTTAAGTCACAAGTATTAAACATTTTCAACAAAAGCCATGAAATCCAAACAAGCCTCTGCGTTCGCATGTAGACTGTCAACACAAAATGATCTCTTGTTGACTTGTGACAGATATCAACCCAAAAAGGGGCTTGCACTGTTGCTCTTGCCAAATGTTCTGAACAGCAACGAACGCCACAAAGGCCCCTACAATTGTGCGGTTCCCTCAAGCCTTGTGACAAATTGCGATTGTATTCCAACGCATGAGCTAGTCTCTGTCAGTAAAAAGACATGATTGTTTTGGAGAGACATTAGATAATCGTGGTACGAGAAATAAAAAAAGGTCAATGTCCCGGGTTTTGCTGTGGTGAGGGGAGAAAAGCCTGGAAAAGTAGACAGCTGTGAAAGACAGAGCAGTCGTATCAAAATAAAGAGCAGGGGGTCAAAGCCCTTCACTTAGCCCGTACTCAGCTACACTCAACACAAAGCTCAGCATACTAACACACTGCTTCTACAAACTGAGGCCATGGACATCTTGCTTCATTCATATTTTTCCACTGAAACACTGTGCACAGGCTACTGTAAGAAGAAAACCAACCGCACAGAGCTGCTCAGAAAGAACATGCTAATTCATATTAATTGCCTCCAGACGTACAGTAGGGTATTAAAGAAAAGGAATTAATACATGGTCTGAAATAGAATATGCTTTGTCCTTTTCATGATAGCCAATACCACTGTTGTTAAACTGGCTCAAACAGGGGGGTTCTACCACAAGTTTACATGAGCTGGGGGTTGTAACAATTTTACAGTTCTATTGTTTTAATGTTGAAACATGCGATGTTTTACTAGCCTAGATATAGACAGACAGTTTGCCAACATTACAGACAAGGAGATCCTTCTGAGATGGTGAAGGAAAGTCATTAAGCTGGGTAAGAAACATCCGGAAAGTCCATCTAAATTGCACATGTGAACAGTACCCTGGTGGGTGCTTCACACTGGTGGCGGTTAGTGAGCCCCCCCCCCACTTCTGTAAAGCACTTTGGGTGTCTTGAAAAGCACTATAAAAATGCATTGTTGTTGTTGCTGCTATTGTTGTTGTTGATACTATGACAAGCCACTCATCTCCAACCTCATCTCGCATATAAACACTTTCCACATCAAGCTGCTCCTAGCCCAGCTGTTCCTTCATGTCTTTTCTGGTTAGTCAGTTGTTATATTACAGGACTGTGTTGTTACAGTCTATTAATATACTCGAATGACAATTCATAAGGCCATGCTCATTGAGTGCTCTGTGATGAAACTGTTGCATCAGTCAGTTCCACCTCAGCCCCACATACTCACTAACAGACATTTACAACACACTAAACAAGCTGTTGCAACACACTCTTCTGCATTTTAAAGGAGATGTGTATTGCTACACGCTGTCATATCCCAATAGGGAAACACAGAGAATAGGCTATTTCCTCTATAGGAACAGTAAACCCAGGTTCACATGTCCGGTGAACTGCATCCCAGTACGTCTAATGGTTACAGTTCTTCTGTTGACACAGATGGCTTTATTTTTGTATAGCATTATTCACTGTCTTGACCAACTCCTGAATAGCATGAGACAACTGGACAAATAGTTCCTCTGCAGTCAATAGTCATTGACTTACTGATGCACAGTGCTTCGACATGTTGAGAAATGTCAATATCACTCACAAATGTTACAATACCTGTGGTAAAGGTGTGGGTGTTTACAATATCTACCGGTGGTTCTGACAGGAAAAATTCAACTATAACTTAAGCAGCAGTCTAAAGCTACAGTAGGTTCAACATTAACAGTTGTTAGTGACTAATACAATATACTGGACTGATGGAAAGACAGGCCTCTGTATGCTCACAGGAAACACAAGGTAGACAAGGTAGACAGAGTCCTTATAAAGCCTAATCCTAAAGCTAGTTAATAGACTACTACAGGTGATTAGAAGTTTGGTGAAGCAGTGTAGGACGCGGCTGGCACAGTTGACAGGACAGAGAGGGCTGTGTTTGCTGAGCAGTGTTACACAGAGTGGTCACACAGATACCGCACCAGCCAGCTGAAAAGTGATGAGGAAAGGTGTTTGACTGATCTGTACATTGGTAAAGTTGAGCTGGACATAAAGCCAAGCCATACAGTATTGCTCATTATCCTGTCTAGGCTAGAGGAATCCATCCGCAACTTTCACTGCCAAACTTTCTAAGGCTAAGCCATTGATCCATTATCTGCAGGTAGAGACACAAAGCTGCCTTGTTGCTAGATCAGATGCTGATGATAAGATTTGTCATTCTCAGGCTCAGGCTGTAGGGTGAGAAAGGGCTGAACATCTGCAGTTTGGCATTAAGCGTAAAATACAACAAGCAAAGATACTGTACAGTACTTCCCATCCCCTGTATGGACGCAGATAATCAGTCTGCCATGAAATCACAAGGAAAATTCCACCTAATTCACATCAAAGGACCAGAGAAAAAAATGTGAGATAGCTTTCAAGTTTCTTGCGGTCATTCCTCTTCCATTTCTTTTAGAAAGAAAGTGGAACACCACGAAGCCACTCATAGTGCATCAACATTACTTTCTTTTTGGAGAATTCAAGCGGGAGAAGATGCTATCAGCGTTAAGCGTGATAGGTTTAGGCATGCTTGTGTATTGAGCTACCTCACTCCATTGGCCGTTTCAGCTGTGGTCATAGTTGGTATGGTGTGTGTCCAGGAATGAGGCCTGCAGGGCTTTGACCTTTGAGCCTTGTTTGGAATGGTGTCGTTTTACCCAAGAGTGTTCCTCAGGTATTTTACAGGTACACATATCACAAGTTGGCTAGCAACTTGCAGTGACTGGACACATCAATCTTGTCATATGCATTGATTCCCTCACTATTTCTTAAAGTCTACTATTTCTTAAAGTCTCTGAGAGCGACTCTTTCTTATGATCTTTCCGTATGTCGGAACATTCACTCATCAAGGAATTCACCTTTTTTTTCCATGCAATGTCATTGCAAGTCATTGGAAATGAGAGATGAACCAGCTCTACATCTCTTGGTGATTGCTATCCAGAAATCTAGAACTATGAAATGTCTGAATAAATACATTGTGTAATTCCAACAGAACCCTTGGAGCTGACTGGGAGAGTTGTGCATCAAGTTTCAGTGCTGACAGAAAATGGTGGGAGTTCCTCTCAGGATGAACCCTGACAGACTAAAAGCAGCTATAAGCAGTCTGGGAAATGATACCAGACAGCGCTGTCTGAGGAGGTATGCTATCTAAAGCAGTTGCGGATGTCACAAGAGGGGCAAAGAGCTATTGAAACCTCCATCAATACATAATGCAATCTAATAAGATCCAGGCAACTGCATGGCAAGAGATCAAATCAACAGAGGCATTGTTCCTTTTTTGAAGGGGAAGGGGTGTATTTGGGCCCCAAAAATGTGTTATTGTTAAGTACAGTTTTTCTCGGTTGCTTTTATGCATCTGTTAACTCTGACATCAGGCTTTAAAAACAGCTTTCATACAGGCCTAAAAAGAAGCACTCTAGCAAAAAATGACACATTTTCTAAAGGCTCTAACAGTGACTAAACATTTCAAAATGGCAACGAAAGCAAATGTTTCCTTCACACAACACAATTTGTGGTCAAATCAATGTGTGCTTTCAATTAATACACAACAGGGAATAAACATAACTGCAATCTATGCAAAACATAGATTTCAATATGAGTAGGTTCAGCCTTAATTCTTGCTATATCTGAGTCATACTTTACATAGATATTGCATGCTTAAAAAGAAAAATATATCACAGCATGAACTGCATTCATTCTTCCCAAGATGTGCCATTAACATGTAAAACCTACAGTAAGCACCTACACAAGACAAATTCATACACAACAACTTGTCCACTTTCATTGAAACAGACCTACGGTAAGCACCCGGACATGTTCAAACGGTTTCTGTCAGACCTAAACGTAAAATCACAGTTTTGATGACATGTTTGACCACTGTATGCGGATATCTCTCGCCATTAAATTAAATACAAGCCTGATCTTGCCTGGTAGCTGCACAGGGGTGTTACCAAGATGGCTGCCAAGTGCCAAGACTTATAAGCCTATAAGAACATATTATTACGGACTGAAATGTACTTTTTTTACAACAAAGACTTGGAATTCAGGTCATTAGTCCTTCTTGACAAATTCACTTCAGCAAAGAGACGTTCCTCAACAAAACAATTCTATAATACATCTATGACAAGGTCTCAGCCTCATTGCCCATGCACACAACAACAGCTGTGTTATTTACGCCTATTCAACATGAGACCAGGATCTGCTATCAGGCAAAATTTGCACAGTCAAATACTTCATCCTGGGAATATCAATTGGCCATTGTATTACATTAAAACATGTGTTACAGGGGACCATCTAAAACATTCACTATGAATATGGAAAATAACAGTACATAATGGAGAAGACTGTATGTTGCTATAGCTTCATAATCATCATCATATCTTAAATAGCTGTCTTGTGTTGCAACTAGAATTCACCTGATATACCTCTGTGAACTCACCTATGTTGATTTCATCATCTGTCTCTGCATCCCCAATGCACTCAAACTGGAAGTCTTGTAGAGACTGAGAGAACTTCAGCACAGCTGCAGACAGACCTACAAGAGAAAAGGACATTGCTGACATGATGCCTACCAAATCAGTATGAGTCACAGGTAATGAGACTTGGTCAAAAGAGAAGTGTTTAGGAGAGTACAATATCTTCTTAACTACTTAACTCTTTGCATTCACTTGGCCCATAGTATGTATGTACCAGAATCAGTCAGGGGATGTTAGATACTTATCCATTGGAAAACAATCTAAAATGCATATGATATAGGCCTACCTATCAAATGTATAGATTACGCATTCAGCACACGTTTGCAATTAAATTCTAGGTGCAGTAGGACACGACAATGGCCGCGTTTCCCAAACACGTTAAGAAGCTCTTAAGTGCTAAGAACTTCTTAGGAGCGTTGTAAGAATGTTCTAAGAACGCTCCTAAGAAGTTCTTAGGACTTAAGAGCTTCTTAACGATTTTGGGAAACCCGGCCATTATTGAAAACTATGTTCTATAACAATGATCACAATAGTGAAACACAGAACAGAATGAGGTGGGCCTAGTAGTGACTAGTTGTCCTCTGAATCTCTTGAGACACACAAGCACCATTCTTTGTGCACTGCAGCCTAAGTCTCAACAAGGATTTTTGCAGCCCTTGACATTTTTGTTAGGCATTGCATTGTGTAGCCTATTACAGTACATTGTCATAATAAGAACTTGTTTCTGTTTCTCACATTTTGAGACACTTAAAGTCAAACACAAAAGCACATCACACCTTTAACTATAGTGCACATAATGTTCCTTACGTTTATGTGAAGAGAAAACATATTTTGCCCATTCATTTCTGCCAATGTGTGTTTCATGATTAGGCCTAGGCAATTATATGACTGCATTACAGAAAACATAAAATTCCGATTGAAAATTCTACCTATGAAATAAGTTTACTACCTCTGCTCTTCTTGAACATAATTTGTTAAAACCGTGGGACATTTTCAAAACTCTGTGGGACATTTTTTGCCTTTTTCCTTTTGCATTGTCCCACTGCACAGGCTGCAACGTTATTATTTCTCATGTTTGGGCCTATGTTGTCTGTGGTTGTGGGATTTCAATCAGCCCCCCACAATGTATGGCGCAATAGATAGCCTAGTGGTTTTC
Organism: Sardina pilchardus; assembly: GCF_963854185.1. Lineage (NCBI taxonomy): Eukaryota > Metazoa > Chordata > Actinopteri > Clupeiformes > Clupeidae > Sardina > Sardina pilchardus. The sequence goes on from NC_084998.1 coordinate 5,529,907, forward strand.
GTGTCCTTTGTTGGGCAAGTTAACGCTTGACCATGAGCCATGTTGCCATGGAGTGTAGACTATGCCAGTAGGCTCACCTACTGTGATTTTGTCAAGGATGGGCTTGGTTACTGTTAAATAGCCTATATTGTAGGTTGTATAACTGAGCCTGATAATGCAATAGCACATTAGCCTACAATATATATAAAATTACGCATTAAGGAGGTATGTCTTTTTCTACTTACATTGTATATTGTATTCAATGTATATTGAACTTTTTTGTTAGATTTGCATGAAAACCAATTTTCCCTGCGATAGTGAAGTGGTTTAAGGTTCTTAAGTTGAATGAGGTTCAAATGAATAATAAAGTGCCCAATCTCGACAGTCAGAAATCACTGCCCCATTCCTATAGCGGTGCTTTTGCCCCGAAGTAGAATTTTACCGTGCAACGACCTCTTAAATATGCTAATCCAGACTAGGCCTACATGTAACAGGTATTCAGAACAATTTCATGGAGGTCGACATTCCAAAACACAGCCTATTCAACCGGATTAAATGATGGTGAAAGCGGGCAAGAGTCCAGACAGAAAATCGCAGAATACATTTAAAGAGCACTATTCTGTAATGTAGTCGTAATAACGCAATACATAGTAGCCTAAACAACGCCTTCACAAGTGGTTATGGTTTGTTACTTACTCTTTAGTGCGCTGATAAGCATGTTACCATCTTTGATAAGTTCCTTAATAAATTTGTTTGTTCGATCCAGTTCAATTTCGTGACATTTTAAACGTTCTCGAAAGTCTGGGCTGTCCAAGAAAGAATCGCTGAATTCCAGAGTTGGAAGACCCATAGTAAAACAGAAGTAAAATCCAAAATCATATGAGTAAATTCCGATTTTGATGCTAAAAATTGGCCTCCTCTTCCGAACGGTTCTAGCTGAGGTTCTTGAACTACAAAACCATCTCCTGAAACTTTTGTCTTACTTCCGGCATTCTTCTGGCAATTCTGAAGGAAGACTACAGGCGACTCCTACTGGAAAATACCAAAACTCCCATGCAAGCGAAAACTCACTCGTGCATCAGAAATGATCTAGATATTACAATGACACTGCCCTAACACATAGTCTACCTGAACAAAAATATATCCTTCATATAGAAGCACGTATTTGGCCACTACTAAAACTAATTAGGAAACACCTGGTAGGCCTGCATCACAAACAAATGAAATAGAAGCAAACTTAGTTTATTCAATATGCCATGGTTGACACTCCACATCCTTAAGGCCCAAGTTGTAGGCTACAAGCATCAAATCACGTTGACTTGTTAGGAATAGTCTGCATGCAATTCTGCATCAAATAGCATAAAGCAGATTTATTTCCTCTTATGAGTAGCCTAGGACAGGAATGGGATGCTTCTCTGCATTGAGGCGCTGGTCACGTCTGCCACAGTGAACTGAAATGCAATATATGTTCTACTCTGTCTTTATTTAATATTTGCCAGTTGGAGTTATAAAATGAATTCAAAATCAGCTGCAAAGCATGAAGTCCCATCTGAGTATTTCCATGGACGAAGGAAGCACCGGCAGACTGGGGCCATCTTGTGCTCGTTCTGAAGACCAACACCTCTTCCCTCAATAAATGAGGCCCCAAGAGTGAGCAGTGGATTGTGAAGTCCGCTGGCTGTGGCTGGATTTCCTCTGAGAGTTAGGAGGTGCAATGTAGAGGGATATCAAGAAACACAAAGTATACAGTTTTATACTGTCATGATATTTATGAAACTATTAGAATAGAATAAATGGGGGACCGAAAAAAACTATTTTTATCCTAGAGTCTCGTACTGTCCCCCAGTGGACTGCATGAGGACATGCAAGATTATGAACAGGAACCTGCCTCAGACACATACTGTAGCCTATGTGCATGGCACTGATAAAAAGCTGTTTACATCGTGCACTTCATTACTCTTTGGTATTTGCTTTCTTTTTCCAAATGACTTGTTCAGTGTGTTTGCATTATTGTTTGACCCTGTAACATCTCGACCTGTTTCCTGTGGCTGGATAGCATTGCAGTGTCAGCATACTGGACTATTTTTAACCCAGAACTCACTGAGGGAACTGCACTTGAAGGCACATGAATGACGGCAAGGTGTTGTTGTATGAGGTAGGTTTGCAAACAGAAACAAAACCATAAATATTTACATTGGATACTAACAAAAAAACAAAAAACAAAACAGATTTCAAGTCAGTCAATTTGTTGGCTGTTGTTGAACAAAACATTTAAATTACTTTCATGTTGTTTCAGTTTCCTGCAGACTCCATGTTTGGATTCCAATATACTGCTCAGTGAAATAAAGTGGAGGCGACCAACCATTTTTGAAATACTGGTGAATCAGTAGAAACCTTGGACAAAGATGGTATGTAGACGTTCTGTCAAGTCCAATACATTAGTTTGACCTACAAACTGTGCTATAAATGATAGAGAAGCTGCTATGTTTATTTCAAAACAGTGTCGGAAAAACAATGTCATGGCCAAGCGTCAGTCAGTTGTGCACCATGTGTGAAATTGTTTTTAAACTCGAATGTGTGCCATGTGTGATCTTAAACTCGAATGTCAATGTCATAGTACAGTATGTCCAACTCATCGTTTGAATAAACTCAGAAGAGAGATTTACGTGCACTAAGTGAGATATTTCACAGTGTCCTATATGCTATAGCAAAAGTGCCAGGCCTATTTTTGAATGGAAATATTCCATTCTCAAAGTGGTAGGTCATGCCTATGAATGCAAATTGTATTAATGTACTTGTCTAACAGCAGCTTGTGTGTTCGTCATATGAAAACTAGTTTTAAATTCATGACAAATTGTTGTTCTTGGTGCCATTCTTCCAGAGCTATTACAGAAACTTCAAATCCTCGAAACTACACGCGCACTGTGAGAGCTGCCACAGCCGACGCTGCAGAGCACCTGTCGAGATCTCCGTCTCGTGCGCGTTCATCAGCTGTCGTGCGCTTTGTGGCGCGACCTTTCACCTGTGCAAGGAGCAGGAACACACCCTTTTGTGCCCCAATGAGAGAGTGCCCTGTCTCAACGCGCAGTTTGGCTGCCCCTTCCGCATGTGTCGCTGCAAGCAGGCAGAGCACCTTCGGGTGTGTCCGGCCAGCGTGATCTGCTGCTCCATGGAGTGGAACCGCTGGCCCCTCGAAGACATACAGAACAAGTTCTACGCCAATCTTTTGAAGGACGACAACGAGAGTGAGGCTCTCGACCTCTCGATGGCCATCAGAGACCAGAAGTACCTGTGCAATAGGATCAAAATGAAGTCCCTCTTCCCTGAGTTAGCCGAACAAGAGGAGGAAGAAGTCCCGCCACCGCCTGTGGAGGAGGGAGGTGCAGTAGGAGGGAAGCCCTTCTCAGATGCCAGTGGAGTGAACGGAGGATCGGATTATCCCGTTGGTAAGGGCCCCACGCCGGCCACACAGGAGGAGGTGGCGGCGGCGGCCGCAGGGGAGACGCCTCTCGACAAGAACAAGTTTGACCGCTACGAGAAGATGTTTAGCATGGCGAGGGGTGGCTGCGAACAGGCCTCCGTACAAAACCAAGACGACAAAACAGACAATGAGGCATCTTCCAAAGGGTCAACAGAGCCAAATAGCGTTGTTGGACATGCTCCGTGGCAGAAAGGGGTTCTGGAGCGTGTTGGACAAGACATGACTGTTCAGGAGTACAACATGTACATAGTTCACAACGGCCGCATGCTGATTACTTTTGGCCAAATTGATGCTTGCACGCCGAGGGAAAGGGACTTTGTTTACGGAAACCTTGAGCCCATACCTGTTATGACACTGAGCAACTACAAACCTCCAGTGAGCTACAGGGGCAAACGGATCCACATGAAAGATTACTCAAAGATCCCAGACACTGAGGATAAGTACACTGATACCTCTGACCTGGGTCTGTCTGAGGAGGACATGCATGTGACAGATGAAATGTATGCCACCTTGCTGTGCTGTGCAGAAAGAGAGCTTCGTGGGCATAAAGTCAGCGAGACGGTGGGGATAGACGGCAACTATGTCGACATAGCGACGCAAACCTACAGCTTCCCCACAGCTCCGTTCCAACGCGACACATCACTGGCCGACATCACTGCCGACCAAAAGTTGAAACTATACGTCAGGACCGTAACAGAGAGCATCTCCTCACGGTACCGAACAGCCAGCTGTCCGTTCACCTTTCGATGTGGCCACCCGTTCAGACGAGATGAGTACCCCTACCACTACAAAAATGTGCACTCAGACATCCAGTTCTCCCTGGAGGGCTGGTTTGAACAGAGGTGCCCTCTGGCTTACCTGGGGTGTACATACGTCAGAAAGAACATCTGTCCACTCGCACAAAAAGCCACCGTCTCCTTCCACCAGGACCTGAACACGTTCAGCCTTAAACCGCAGGTGTGTGGGACGGTCATAACCACGGCCGAGTCTGGTCCCCCACAGGCCAAACAGGCCAAGTACGAGGACTCACTCGCCAACCTGCCCTATGAGGTCCTGTGTCACATTGCCAGTTTTCTAGACTGCTTCACTTTGTCCCAGCTGGCTTTGGTGTCTCAGCTGTTCCGTGACGTCTGTGCTACTCACCTTCAGGAGAGAGGCATGGTGTCACTGAAATGGAGGAAGAAGTCATATTCCCATGGCGGCGGCCGCTGGAAGTGTAGTAAGGTGGGTTAAAAATGGTTTGACAATACATTTCCACTGCTATGTCAAATGATTGGAGATTTAAAACTGTACAGACTGATCATAAGCTATGTTCATAATGTCACATAGGCCTACAGTTGCAGTTCAGTATCATAATAGCCTACTGTACCTTATTATGTGAACTGATAGTTCTACATTTAAATGCACTGCCCAACGAGGATTTTCATCATCACCTACACAAGATACTAGGATCAGACCTTATTTTAAAATCCTACAAAGGAAATGACATTGCCATTTAACAACACTTTCCCTGCAACAAATTCAGTCATGTTTGGCTGCAGTCACCAGTAATAAACCCTTGCAAAATCCTGGTAGGACTGACTCATTGACATTTGGTCCTCATTTTTTGTTCCTGTTTAGTTGCTACTTATTTACCTTGCTAGTAAAAATTCTACATTTCTGTTGGCTTTTCATCAGGTGTGGGAGTTCAGCAATCTTTTTAGCAAAGTGGACAGATGGTGCCTTGCAGATGAGCCTTCTATGTCCGCCCATCTGAAGGTCTGCCCATTCTACCAACGGGAGATTAAAACAGAACGGACTGCCGTGATGCTGAAAGATTAGAAGAAGGAACAAGTTCACTGATTTTGTTTAACAGGTTATCATGATTTAGATTCATATTAAGAGTTTATATTTGGTGAGTACTTGATGAAAAAAATATTTTGCATGAATCATATAGATGGCAGGCCATGAGTCTTTTCCTTCTTGGATGTTTTGTGATGTTATTTTTATCTATCATTTTGGGTGCACTGCACGTGGATAAACAGACATTAATTTGATAAGAGACTTGCTTTTCACATTGCGTTTGAGGGTTAGCAATGAGATAGATTGTTGAACTCAAAAACATACTGTAAATAGACTCCTCCCTTCAGTGTCTCATTGGTAGCCTGAGTGGGTGCTCACTGATGCCACTGATTGGGAGTAATGTTGTGTGTACAGAGATACACACTGTGTTTGTTTACCAAGCCAGGGCTGTGAAGAGGAACTAGAGCTTTTTTCAGTGTGCACACAGATTGGAGCACCTGCGGATGGTGAGGATGTGCTGACGTGACAAAAACTGCACTAGCTCAGATTTGCTTATTGTTTCTTTAATGGTTAATATTGGTGAGTTCATCCTCGATTCCACACTGTTTCCCCACATAACATCTGAAATTCTGAGACTATTTTTGTCTAACATTTGAGACTTTATTTCTATGAAACATTACATTCCCATGCTTTTTCTTGAGTAGGCTATGATAAAAACGACAACAGCAGGTTTCACGTTCCATACTTTTTGATAGTACCAAGTACAAATGACGATTTAGGTTTTGACTATCACATTTTGCAACTTTGAAAGTGTGTGAAGCTGAAAAGGGCAAGATCAGCTACTGTACATCAGTATAAAGTCATTATGTAAATGAACACCTCCCAGTTTTGTGACTTGATGCTGTATTGTGTTTCTTGATTGAAGTAGATATTTAGAATATGTTTTAAAACTTCAAAACTGCTTTTCAAACTTCATAATAACTCTGAGGTCAGGCTGGATCAAACGGCTGAAATAACGTAAACATGACTCAGGATTCAGACGAACGGATGCTGGAAATAAGGAAAAATGTGGTTTCTCATGAACACTTGAGATGTATTGAGCTTATTCTATATTTGTTTTTGTCCTGTCCTGTACTAATTCTGTGGTGTTGATATCATATCCCTATTCCCATAATAAAAAAAAGTAGCCTATGTGTGGCAAAAATAAATTACCCAGTTTCTGTGTTTATCTGTGTGGAAATTCAAACACTTCAAAGCAATTCGTTGAATGTTTACACCAACTTTTTAACTGTTGATCTCAGATCAGTAGCCAATATTATTATTCCATAGATAGCCATCTTGCTAAAACATTATAGTTATCAGGGAATTAAGTAACTGTAATTCAGAACTCATTCTTAATGCACACACATTCTAGAGCATGTAACCTGACACTTCTATTTCAGAGGTCTGGTCACGTTGTCTCTCTATTTTTATCACTCTGACGGACAAGTACCACAGACACTCTCTGGGTCCCACTGATTTAACAGGACACCACTGGTGAGTAGGCTCCTTTTGTTTGGGTGGCTCTGCACACTCATATTAAGGCCAAAAAGTTAATTTTCACTGTGCTGTCTCGATGCTTCGTAGTTGTCTCTGGCACCTTGTCATGTGTCTGTCATGAGTAAGAAGTAGTGAGGTAATGACCAGGGAAGATTGGGGGCACTCTAATGCAAGAAAACAGTAGACATTCATTGATACTGAAAATGTGCTCATGTTTTGAATTGTACAGTACATGTATTGAAATCTGATTCTATTCTCTACATGCCCTGAATAACTTTAGTCATAATCAGAGTCTATTCTCGGCCAATCTGTGACCGCAATATTTATATCACAGGTGGTTTGCATAAACAATGGTCTTTTTTTAACCTAGGCCGTTAAACCAACGCCAGGTTGTCCTTGTTGCGTTCATTGAATTTCGTTCCCTCTCCATTAGTTTCTGCAATTGTTTTGTACTTCAAAACGACTGCAGATGGAGCTGTTAGTATATTTGCTAAACTATTACGGCACTTTTTCAGTTCCTTCTTTAACTCTTTCATAACATTTTGTTGATGTGCCAACCAGTAAAACAAGGCATACAGTAAATAATGATAAATGCTCGCATGGCATTTCATGTGATTGAATCAAGTCAGTTAGTGTCTGATTGGAGGTAAGAATTGGTGCAGAATGCAAGTGTGTAACTGTCAGTGTTTATTTCGTGCTCTAAATATCTTCATGATAAGCTGCCATGATAACAAAAATCCCTGATAACACATGTTTTCATCCATTACAGAATTCATTGACTTTCCTCATTATGGTATGTCACTACATTCATTTTAGATTTTATTTGGTGTTGGCATTTCAAATAATTGATTTAGAAAACATACATGAAGCTGTGGCAGACAGGCATTTCACTCACAACACTTGTTATCTTTGTGCACTCTTATCAGGGGAGACAGAGAGCCCCTGCGTCCAAGCTACACAGGCACTGTGAGAGCTGCTACAGCCGGCGCTGCAAGGCCCCCGTGGAGATCTCCGTCTCCTGCGTGGTCATCAGCTGCCGGACGCTCTGCGGCGCGACCTTTCACCTGTGCAAGGAGGAGGAGCATGCGCTCCTGTGCCCAAACGAGATGGTGCCCTGCCTCAACGCGCACTACGGCTGCCCCTTCACCATGTGCCGCTCCAGACTGGCACAGCACCTGACGGTGTGCCCGGCCAGCGTGGTCTCCTGCTCCATGGAGTGGAACCGCTGGCCCGTGGAGGAGATGCACCTGGCGTTCTACGAGAACATCCTGAACGAGACGTACGCCGAGGAGCCGCTGGACATGGCGATGGCTCTGAGAGACCAGCGCCACTTGTTCCAGTCCCTGAAGATGAAGAAGCTCTTCCCCGAGCTGACGGAGAAGGTGGAGGAGCCGGAGCCGGAGCCTCCGGTGAAGGAGCCGGAGGGGGCGGTCGGAGGGTCGCCCGAGGCAAACGGAGAGGTGTGCGGGGCAGTTGGCGGGGCCTGTGGGGCTGTTGGCGGGGCCGCTGCAGACCCTACACATAAAGACGGAGCCCTTGATGGGGCTTTTGAGGAAGACGAGCTCACTGAGGAGGAGCGTCAGGCCTTGATAAGAGGCTCTAGGGTGGACACCTCCAACTATAACGTCTGGGAGAGAATGTTTAGTATGGAACTGAGTGGCTGTAAGCAAACGATCAAATCTTTGGGAAACACTCCCGCTCCAGCCAAAAAGAGACATGGACAGAGCAATGGCTTAGAGACACTGGAAGAAGAAGAACCTGGGGCGAGCTTGAACAACGGATCTGCGGGAAGCATCTCTGAAGCTCAACACGCGGAGAACATGAGCGACATGGATGAGGAGAGGTTTTTGGTGGCGTCGTGTATGTACGCATGCCAAACTAATCCCGCAAAGAAGCGTTTGTATGCAGAAAGGAAACGCAAGGAGATCAAAACAGTCAAACCCTTCATAATCCCCTCCTCCTTCAAAGCCAGGTCCAGCCGTGTCCGAAATCCCTCCATGCATAAAAAGATCAGTGTGTCTGTGGACACCTCTGACCTGGGAGTGGACATGGATGACATCTCAAGCTGGGATGAGATCCAAGCAACTCTGTTATGCTCCCTGGAAAGTGAGCACAGGGGTCACCTAATAGCCGAGTCCACTTCTTTCGACGCGCTGTTTGTCGATATCGGGACTCAGACGTACGATTTTCTCTCTGCCCCATTCCAACAAAACGACTCCCTGGCGGACATCACCGCAGAGCGGGAGCCGAAGATCCACGTTCAGATCGAGGCCGAGAGCGTGACGGCGAAGCACAACAAGTGCAGCTCGGCCTTCACCTTCCTGTGCAGCCACGTCTTCCGCCGCGACGAGTACGGGCCCCACTTCCGCAACGTGCACGCCGACATCCAGTGCCACGCCAGCGGCTGGCACGAGCAGCGATGCCCGCTGGCCTACCTGGGCTGCACCTTCATCCAGCGGAGGCTCCGTCCGGCCTCGCAGGCGGCCACCGTGTCCTACAACAAGGACCTGAGCGCGTTCACGCTGAGGCCCGAGGTGGCGGGCGCGCTCTACGAGGGCGTGAAGAGCGCGACGTCGGAGCGGGCGCGGGCGCGGAACCTGGACTCGCTCAGCAGACTGCCCTTCGAGGTCCTGGTGCACATGGCCCGGTACCTGGACAGCTTCTCCCTGTCGCAGCTGGCCCTCGTGTCCAGGTACATGCGGGAGGTCAGCGGCACTCTGCTGTACGACAGGGGCATCGTCTCCCTCAAGTGGGAGAAGAAGATCTACTCGCATGGCGGCTTCTGCTGGAGGTCAAAGAAGACGGTATGTCCGTCACATGGAATTGTTTGAAATGTATAATAGAAGGAATCTATTGCAGATCTTGAAAGAAAGATGTGCCATCACACTGGTCTTCTCTCAGAATTACTGCAGACAAACACACACGACATATAACATACAAACACATTTGAAATACACACATAACACGTGTATGGTAAAGAGTAGGTGTGTGTGTATGTGTGTGTGTGTGTGTGTGTGTGTGTGTGTTTGTCTCCATGCATAAACACATCTATATATAATGCAGTACAAATGCTATACCAGATACACTTTTGCCAATCTAATTTGAGAAAGTCTCTTTTTACTCAGGTGTGGCAGTTCAGCAACAGTTTCTCCCCTGTGGATGGCTGGTGTTTTGACAGATGCCCTTCCATGTCTGAGCACCTGAAAGTTTGCCCATACTACGTAACAGAGTCTAAGAGTGACCCTGTGCCTCTCACTGGCATATTTGATGCTGAAGAAGAAATGGATAGAACTCAGAATCTGGTCTCTATGTTCTCGAGAAAGAAATGAAGTTGATATACTGTAGCTGTATGTCAACATTGGTGACATTGCAACATGTTCTTCTGTTTTTTTGTTTTCCAGTAACCACTTTCAGTAACCACCCAAGGCTGTTTTTCATTAATGTTATATACACTACACTGTGCATGTTATTTAATGTTTAAAGATTCACAAATTCATCATATAATTTTGATGAAACATTTCAGTGTTTGTGTTGCAACATTTGTCACACAACGGTTACAAGTCTCTTTATTAAAAATGCTGAAACCACAAGATGTTAACGTGTCCTGTACATTTTCACAGATCTCTCCCAGTCTTTCTCTTTTTTTTTAATCATGTTTCCTCTTTATTCATGTGCCTGTTCTGTATTTAACAAAGTTCGGCTCATTTTGTAAGGAAGTGAAAATTACTGACCACAGTCTTTGCTTAATCGTTGGTTCTTGCCATAGTTGTCTACTCTGAGGACAAAACAAAAAAGATCTCTCAGTATCATATTACAGTCACCATCGGAAAACAGTGGTGAGTAACTTTTCACAGACGGTACAATATGTAGTAAATTATGTATAATGTATTTGTTATGAAACAGTTTTATCTTTGTTTTTTTGGGAATATTGTTTTTAAATAATGATGCAGAATTAAAAAAAGAGAAAATTCCTTGAAAGAGTTCCTTGCCCAGGGACAATATTATCTATGTATGGTCTCAGGCAACAAAAAAGATATTTTAAGGTAACTGTTTGTTCTGTGATTTCTTTTCTAACGTGTGTAGATTTAGTGGAAATGCAGTGCTTTGTGTGGCTGGTGCTTGTGTGTGTGGTGATGGTCCTACCGCCCGGGCTTGGCCAGGACTCCTGCAGGGTGCAGGATGGCAAACCAGGGGAGAAAGGAATCCCTGGCAGGGAGGGCTTCTCTGGACAGAAGGGAGAGAAAGGAGAGCCAAGTACGTACGTATGAAGTAGCCATGCCAGTTCTAATCACACAAAAATGATGATCATTCAAAGTATTTAAAAAAATTCTGGTTGGTATAGTATATAAGACACTACTAGTGCTTAATTCATTACAAAATAACAAATTACAGGCACAACACTTAAGGCATTGGGGTTGGGGGTGGTTAGTGGATAAGGATCTAGCATAGTATAAGTTGCACTGGGCATTTTATGTGAAATATACATGACTGCTTTCCAGGTTATTTTCATGGTAGTATATATGACACTACCCGAGCTTAATTACAAAAGACAGGCATAACACGTAAGGGGTGGTGGGGGCTTATCTAAAGGTTAAGGATCTAGCATACTGTACTTCACAGTAAGTTACACTGGACATGTAATGTAAAATATACATGACTGCTTTCCAGGTTATTTTGATGGTAGTATATATGACACTACCCGAGCTTAATTACAAAAGACAGGTATACTGTAACACGTAAGGGGTGGTGGGGGCTTATCTAAAGGTTAAGGATCTAGCATACTGTACTTCACAGTAAGTTACACTGGACATGTAATGTAAAATATACATGACTGCTTTCCAGGTTATTTTGATGGTAGTATATATGACACTACCCGAGCTTAATTACAAAAGACAGGCATACTGTAACACGTAAGGGGTGGTGGGGGCTTATCTAAAGATTAAGGATCTAGCATACCGTACTTCACAGTAAGTTACACTGGACATGTAATGTAAAATATACATGACTGCTTTCCAGGTTATTTTGATGGGGAGGGAATGGTGCGAGGGCCAAAGGGCGACCAGGGGAGCAAGGGTGAGCCGGGGGAGATCGGCCAGAAGGGTTACACCGGCGACCTGGGGCCACAGGGCCCCTCCGGATTTCCTGGCTCCAAAGGGGCCAGCAGCGGAGGCTCTGGCATCCCACAAAACGAGCGGGCAGGATTCTCTGTGACACTGACGGTGCCTGACCTTCCACCCATCGAGAGGCCCCTGAAGTTCGACACCGTTAGTGTCAACATCAACCAAGACTTCAGCACTGCTGAGGGCAAATTCACTTGCAAGATTCCAGGCATCTACTACTTTGCGTTTCATGCCATGTCTGCACAAAACATCTGTGTGAGGATGATGAGCGACGCGCTCTCTGTCGCGCTGAGCTTCTGCGACTACAACTCCAGGCAGATCAAACAGGTGGTCTCTGGGGGCACGGTGCTGAAGCTGTCTGCGGGCCAGAAAGTGTGGCTGGAGCCTTTCAAAGGTTATCGCGATAAGGTTACACCTACAAGATCAAAGGAAAGGTTCTTTGTGTTCAATGGATTCCTCGTCAGTGCAATGGCATAGGTGAGCTCTGCCATGAGCACATAGCTTAAACGCAGTACTTCCACTCTGATTAAACTGGTGTGAGTTGATATCAACTGAGTAAATAACCATTTGGAGCTTCTTGTAAGACTACATGGTCATTTCATTTTATTCTTGAGCTTTCAATAAACCAAAAAAGATGCAAAATGTTGAGTGTGTTGTGTTTCGTGTGTGTGTGTGTGTGTGTGTGTGTGTGTGTGTGTGTGTGTGTGTGTGTGTGTGTGTGTGTGTGTGTGTGTGTGTGTGTGTGTGTGTGTGTGTGTGTGTGCGTGCGGGCGTGCACGTGTCATTTCAGTTACACTTTACTTGAAGGTATCTACATAAGAGTGACATATCTAACATGTCATAACCATTATAAACAAGTCATAAATGTGTGTAATTCAGTTTTTGTCATGACAAGTTAAGGTCTTATGCACCTTAAAGTAAAATGATACTGTCATTTCTATCTGTACAGTATTCTATGAGACTTCATAGTTTCAAATCGGAGGATGAATGCTGTTGGCATAATAAGCATAGGGAAGTGGAGAGAACAGTGAAACCTGCAGCAGTAGCATATTGCGGTTTCAGTACAGAGTAAGTTCATCTGTGGACAGTCATCAGCTTGTTAATAGTTCTGTTAGCAGTAAGAGATCACCAGAGCAGTAAAAGTAAGTGTTTTATCCTTTATTATTCCTGAATGGATTGATATTTTCTAATGCGTAGTCATATACATCAGTTTCATGTTGCAATGTTTTTTTTTAATTAGTTATGTTTGTGTCTTATGCAGTCATATTTAATTGTAAACTGCTTGTATCAGCTCACATATTCAGTAGTAATATCTGTCTTTAGTGTCCATCGCTTTTCTATTTCTTTTTCTTTGTTAACTTTATTGTTTATTACAGAGACAATGTGGCAATAATGATTATAATCTTAAAATATAACCACAATGATTAGGAGTACAACAACTTTAAAGTTTGTGACTAAAACCATGGTTCAAGGCATGGATGGTTCATGGCATGGGTGTTTTAAGATCCCTCAGCCATTCTTTGACACAGTTCTATTTTGTTCTTTAAGTCAGTAAGCATGTTTGGCTGTGGTGTCCTGGGAGTGTCTCTGGTGCTGTGTCTCTCTCCCATGGTGTCTCTGGAACCCTGTCCCTGTGGGGGAACACCTGGCACGCCTGGCATCCCTGGGCCCCCAGGATACGACGGCCGGAACGGACTGAAGGGGGAACAGGGCAATCCAGGTGAGCCAGGGCCTATCAGCAAACACGCTGAATAACGGCTGTAGTGTATTGGATACATGCATCAGTTAACGGACTACAGTACATGTAAATGCAATTGTTCAGCATGAAAGACCTTGTATGATGCGAGGTTTTAGCATAGGCAGAAGAGACATTGTGTCTCAATGGGACCTTCCTGGCAAATAAAAGGTTAAATAAATAGAATAGAGGAGGCAGATAGCAATTCTAATGTGATGACATGCAGTCACCTTTTGATTTTGTATGATCGGGACTGCTATAGCAATGCTGTTATTCTTGGCAGGGATGGCCATGCAATCAGGGATGGGCATGGTGCAGAAGGGGCAGAAGGGAGACCCTGGTGCTCGAGGGAAAGCCGGAAAGATTGGCAAGAGTGGAATACCTGGCCCTGCTGGTGTGCCAGGCCCGACTGGACCGCAAGGGGACCCGGCGGAGGCCGAACATGCCAAATCCGCCCTGGTGTCCGCCTTCAGCGTCCGGCGTGCCACCGACGTCAAGCCTGACAGAAACACCCCTGTGCGCTTCACGAATGTCATCACCAACATCAACGACCACTACAACACACTAACAGGCAAATTCGGCTGCCAAATTTCAGGCACGTACTACTTTGTGTACCATGCATCCTCCACTCTGAAGAATCTTTGCGTCAGCATCATGCTAGACGGGCAAAGGCTGGCAGGCTTCTGTGATCACATGGTGAGCACTCACCCTCAGCAGGTGAGCTCAGGTGGACTCACCGTGTACGTAAAGACAGGGCAGCACGTGTGGCTGGAAACAGACAACAACAACGGCATGTACGCAGCGGGTGAAAGGGGAGACAGTGTCTTTTCAGGCTTCTTGATCTATGCACATTGATTTAGTTGGTCTCAACTATCTTTTTTTTGTGACTTGTGGGGAAGTGACAGCAAAAACTAAATTCAATAATAATAATAATAATAAAAAATGTTTACATTGAATGTGCTATTTGATGATTTTCTTGAATATATGCAAATAAATTCACTGTTCTGCAACTTGTCAACCGTTGTCATTTTATTCATTTCAATAGGTGCTTTTTAAAAATTAAATTAGCAGGTAAGGTTAAAGGTAAAATGGTGATGATGGAATGATTTACCCATAATACCTAATCCATTTCAAAGTTAGAATGTTGAAAGTTAACAATAAACAACAGCACAACATCATAGTGCACAAACAAACAAAACAAACAAACAAATAATAAACTAACATATTGTACCATATCATATTGTAATGGTACACAAGCTAACAAAACAACAAACAATACAAAATAATATCATATTGCAAGGGTACACTCATGTAATTGTGTTATATACGTGGATCAAAGTGAATGAAGAGAATATGCAGTGTAGGTAAGATCGAAGCTAAGTGACAATCTCCTCTCATATTTTTTGTGTTTTCTGAAAAACTTGAACAAATTACTTTAGCCATTAGTTTTGAAAGGTGGCAATATGTGAAATATGATAAATAAATACTGGTAAACCTAATGGATTGATTGCAAAAGAAAACAAATAGTCATAATAGCAGTATATTGAAAATAAGGTGATTTGTCTCTAATGCATTGCAAGTGCATGCTGTCAGTGATGAAATGTGTATATTTCTGCATGAAGTAAAAGCTGTATTTCTGCAGGGCATTGATGGTGCTACAGAAACAGTTTTGTTCAGATGGATGTGAACATTTCAGATGCCAGGAAAACATTATAACTTAGGACATTAGGAAATCCCTTGATTGACCCATTCATTTTCAAAAATAAAAATGATGAACACAAACATTTTTCATTTCCTCATATTGTGCAACATGTTCTTTTGGTAAAAAAAAAATAAAAAAATGTAACCCACAGTGACCGTTTTGGTTTGAGAGGAACTAAGACTACAGCAGCTTTTCATTTCAACACATCATCTGCACCAACACAAGCAGAGCTACAGGATAAGACATGGTGAGAAGAACAAACTCAAAGCATATAAATGCATATTGGTCATTTTCAACTTTATTTTACTATGTCTGAATTGTTTGATTAAGTGATTCTACTATTCCAGATCATAGTATTATATAGACCCATTCAGCTGCCAAAACAAACGTACGTTATAAGGCATTTCAGGTGGAACAAAAAACAACATTGACCGAATGGTAACTTGGAGACAATAAAAAAAATATCAAGTTTTAAAGTTGACATTTTGTACAGCATTACTTTAAAGATTAATTTTCATTATGTGTTGGTTTTAAACGTTTCAACTGGAAATCTGCTAGAAACAGATTGAAATGGTCGAACTTGTGCATTACTTGTTGGATTACAAATTGCTAAAATGTTCTGTGCACGTGTATTTTCGTGCTAGTGTTTTGTGATTCATCTATCACAGTTTTTTTTTTACATGACCTTTCACTATTAGCTCTTATCTTACATTCTTATTTCCAGGCTCGTCCTCTCAGGCTGTGTGCGGGAGCAGCAGTGGCCGTAAGCATTCTGCTGTGTGGAGTGGCACCGTCTGTGGCAGACACATGCAGTAGCTCGCGCGGGTTTCCAGGTGTGCCGGGCATCCCTGGGACTCATGGAAGTCCTGGAAAAGACGGACTGAAGGGAGAGAAGGGAGATCCTGGTATGTACAGTATCAACATTTATTACCAAGACCAAATTGTTGACTTCAAATGATGGCTCTGAAGAACAACTATGTTAAATTACAGCGGCTGCTGAGAAAGGTTTCCCTTTTGAAAGCTGAATCTCATGAAAGTTATAATACGACTCTATGTACAACAAAAAGAGTGACGAGATCTGTCTTGTTCTGCCCGGCTTTTCATGCCAGTCTTACGTACTGTGTAGAGTCACAGCTTACCATTGAACATTGGGTAGTGACACTTTACTTGAAGATATCTATGAGAGTGACATGACACTGTCATAACACATGACCCTTAACCCTAACCCTAACTTGTCATGACAAAAAACAAATGACTCAAAGACAAAAACATTATGTCATAAATGTTTATGACTCGTTTAAACAGTTTATGGCACGTTCATGGCGGTGTTGTGTCGCTCTTATGTACAGTAGATGCCATTGATACCGTTGTTTAGTCGGCTGCATGCATTTGAAGTCTGTTTGGTGTGACCTCTCTCTGTTCCGCTGTGTGATGACAGGGGAGAGTGGCCACTGGTTGAGAGGTCCGAAGGGCGACATGGGCCCACCGGGACCACCAGGAAGACCGGGCGTGCAGGGGGATCGGGGGGTGCAGGGCCTACCGGGCCCCGAGGGGCGCAAGGGGGAGAAGGGGAGCGCCACAAGCAGCAGTGTGCCCTTCTTCTCCCGCAAGAATCCGCCCGTGTCCAGATCTCCCGGGAACACCCCCGTCCGCTTTGCGTCGACCTACGTCGTCTCAGATGACCCCCTGACCCCGGAACAGACGGGAGAGGAACTGGACGACGGTGTGTTTACGTGCAAAAGGAAAGGGCTGTACTACTTCACCTATCACGTGACCTCTCAAACGCTCATCTGCCTCAACATCATGAAGAGGCCAAACGGGCAGGAAGACTGGGAGGCCGTGTTGGAGTTGTGTGATTCCTCGCAAGGCTATCTGGTAACCTCAGGGTCTGTGCTTCTGGAAATGAATAAGAATGATGCGGTCTCTTTACAGCCAACTGACACTTACAAAATAGATGGCAAGTCTTCTGCAGAGAGCACCTTTTCAGGCTTTCTGATTTCCTAAACCAGCTAAAGTGTACGGTTAGAAACAAACCAGAAAATGAATTGTATTCTCACAAATGATCTGCTCAGATTTCTATTCACCCTTTGATATGTTAGGAGGCGGTATGTCATGGAAGCTTTAAGCATGATGAAATTCAAATGTATTTAGATGGTTTTCCAATATCTCAATGTAATGAACGTCTTGCAATAAATCATTCATATAAGCACTTATCTCTATTTTCATCAGCAACTATTTGAATTTCACTTCCCTGACCACATGTATTCTAAACAGGTGTGTGGAAAATTGTGCTACCTTTCAAAACAGACTACTGTGATAAAATCTTCACCACCTTGCGCTCACAGAACTAGTAACATTTACTAGCATTTACTTTATCATTTGGTATTTTGTGCACACCAAAAACCACTTTCATCTTCTCATGATGGCAAAATCATTATGTCTGAGGTCCCACACATGCTTTGACACACAGACAGTTTTCACCAAAGATTCTAGAGTGGAGCTTTGTTTTTCTCTGCAGCATTTGCGTGAACGACAACAAAACCCATTGTTCTGCCACTCTACTTAGCAACCCTCCAGAGGGGACACTATGGCAACTTACAAAACTTAATTTCTATAGATCAAGCCAGACGGCTAAAGTGCAACAGAGTAGGTAAGACCATTTAGAGTGTGCAAAGGGCAAATGTGACAAGAACGTGTTTGTTTGGATTTGTTGAGCTGACAATCGGTTGAGGTGAACTGTCTACTTCTGTGGTAAATGACTTGGGTGAGTATTCTTAAGATAAAATAAATTATATAAACTAATTATCATATCAATGCAACTATCATTTTTTCTGCCATGTTGTGAAATATCACACATTCACTTTGTACTACATAAAGTCACAACTCAGATCGGGTAGTTAATGAAATGAAAATGATGTCCATGCTGTGTGACTTGATACTGGCCCCAACAAAGAAACGGTCTCTGTCAGCAGTAAGCAGCACGACGCACTTGTTCAACCCACTCCTTAACAGAATAACTTGTTAAGCATTATTCATGTTTCATGAATATTATGAACTACTGTATGTATGTTGCCTTAACCATGTGAGTTATTGCAACAGGGCCAAGTCTTCCAATAATCAGATTATTAATGATCATCTATTAACCCAAATTGCTGACATGTTGTTTTCAGTATAAAAATGCCCAGGACTCAACAATATGGCATGGAGAACGCCCTGCTGTGGCTGGTAAGCTCCTAAAATCAAAACCTCTCTGGTTGCCGAGGCCCATACTACAATCAACAATGCACTGATTATCATTTGAAAATGCTGATTGGCCTTTGTACTTATAAGTTCAGCTCATACAGTTGCAGGGACCAGTCAAGACCCAAAGCAAACATCACAAACATGTCCTGCTACAAATACAGGTCAAATACAGGTCATAAAATGACTTTCATGGGGATTTGGTAAATGTAAGCTTAATATCTCAAATTAGGCCTAATGGAAAACAAACATATAAGTACATGTAAGTATATACAGTAGGCTACAACATACAGTAATATACATTATAAGATCATTCTCACGCACAGTGAATGGCTGTCTCCGTACCCTGTCCAATAAGGTCTGCTGCTCTATCCTGACAAGAAGGAGAAGATGGAGACCACAAGCGAGAGGGCTTTCTGTCCGAGACCTGCTGCAGAGAGGCTGCAGAGGAGAGAGAACAAGAACATGCTTCAGTCCAGCATCCAGCTAGAAGGTCAGCTTTCTACTGACAAAACACACATTAGACAGACAACTGCTCTGTGTGAACCAGCTCAGCAGGGCATCAATAAACGGTTGGCGTTACAGGTGAGCACACATTCAGGACGACTCATCGTGAGGATTTCCAGGTTGAGGACTTCCAGCCGTTTTCACCTCTCGCGATAAGGCAGAAAACGCCCAGATGGGAGAGGAGAGGCATGACAAAGGAGATGGAGCATGTCACCTTTTACCAGCAGGACTTCCCACCCCCTCAGCACACACTTCGAAAGGCAACCCCTGCGGTTCCCCACCCTGATAATCTTGGCATAAACCCCTCTCTCAGGCAAGAAGTACAATACTTCTGAATAAAATAACTCAGGAATGTTCTTAAGGCATGCAAACTGAAAACATTATTGACAAGACCCAACTGAAGACTGTAAGACCGTTTAAAACCACTTGCAACAATTTGGAAGAGCAGTGATCTTCCCAATAAATATTGATTAAAATCAAACATAGATTAATCTTACTTATAGCAGAAAATATTAACTGGAAAAAGGATGACTTTCAGATTAATTTTGTTTGTTCCAATTTTGGTTTTGTTTTGCAAAGGGGTGAGTTCCTAACGATCCAAAAGGAGACTTATGCTGGTTGGGCCATAATTGGGGCCAGCAGACCACACCAGAGGCCCATGCTCAGTCCTAGCACTCCACCTCCTGGTGGACATGAGGTACTGCTCAACAATGTGATTGGAAATGATCACGCCAACATAGACTTTGTTTTCTTTGTTCAACTTGTTTATTAATAACAAACTCATTGTCTTTTTTGATATTAAGAACATTTTTGTGCAATTTATTTTGTGTTCTTGATTGATTGTTTTCCAAGGTCTTCTTGAAACCGTAGTCCAAGACATCAACTAAGACAACAGAGAATATTCCACACACAGGCTCAAAGGCGCCAGAGACAACGCTGTCAGTGTGCAAACATGACACAAGGTTTATTTGCACAAGTAACTTCAAACAGCATAAGTATCAGTATAATGTTTACATCAAAAAGCACTGTTGTGAATAAATTCTCCAGATACTGCTTTTGTGAGTGCATCACACTACTGGATCACTTCTCTCAAGGGAACAAGACAGAAAAAAGTGAGGTTCTGTAAAGTAGGCAAAATATACTACAATATATTTCCCACTTTTATACGTGTTCTGTCTACGTCCGGCGCTTCGATGAGGTTGAATTGGACTGTAAAAATATCTGAGAAGTTAGATGGCAATTGTATTAGGAATTTCACCAAGAATCTGACTCCATAGAAAGTATTTCTGTTTTACTTGCTCTATGCTTTTCTGGGTTAATGAAGCATGGCATACTTCCTGGATCCATGTTATCTGTATTGCTGGTACCTGTAGTTAAAAATAAGACTGGTAAATTAACTATAGATAACTACAGACCTATTGCACTTGCTAGTATACTATCCAAGGTACTAGAAGGGATCCTTATGGATAGGTTTGCAGAATACATAGCGTCAACAGATAATCAGTTTGGTTTTAAGAACAAGCATGGAACTGATCTGTGTATTTATGCACTTAAAGAAATTGTCCAGAGGTACAGATCACGCAGCAGCACAGTCTTCATGTGTTTCTTGGATGCGTCAAAGGCTTTTGATCGTATCAATCATGGAAAACTGTATGGTAAACTGCATGAGCGTGGTGTTCCCGCTTACCTAATCAGGATACTGCAGTTTTGGTACTCTCATCAAACTATGCAAGTTAGGTGGGGGAGGAGTTTGTCAACACCCTTCTATGTCTCCAATGGAGTGCGGCAGGGAGGAATTTTGTCTCCGCTGCTATTTAATCTGTACATGGACAATTTATCCAAGGAACTACAGGGCTGTAGAACTGGCTGCTTGGTGGGGGATAGTCTCATTAATCATTTGCTCTATGCTGATGATTTGGTGGTTCTGTCCCCCTCCAGTGCTGGCCTGCAGCAACTTCTTAGAATATGTTCTCAATATGGAGAAATGTTTGATATAAAATTTAACTCAACGAAGAGTGTGGTATTGATCGCCAGAACCAAGGAGGATATGAAGTGTGTATATCCTTCTTTCTCATTGGCAGGGGAAACACTAGAGGTTGTAAAGAAAGTCAAATATCTGGGACATGTGATAAGAGATGACCTCTGTGATGATGATGATGTGCAGCGTCAGTGTGGAAAACTGTATGGGCAGGCAAACATGCTGGCACGCAAATTTCACATGTGCACTACTGATGTGAAAATCTCACTCTTTAAAACCTATTGCACTCCACTGTATACTGCCCACCTGTGGTGTAATTTTAGTGAGTCAAAAATGAAAAAACTTCAAGTGGCTTATAATGATGCACTGAGAATTGTGCTTAAAATTCCTAGGTGGAGTAGTGCCAGTGAAATGTTTGTATCCAACAATGTGTCCACTTTTAATGCTGTTTTAAGAAATTTTATGTATAGATTCATGTGCAGACTGACAGGGTCTAAGAATGAGGTTATTGTCTCCATAGTGGATGTTTCTAAGAGTGACACAAGGTACACATCTTGCTTTTGGAAACATTGGACCCATTGTCTGTATAGGTTGTATAAATGATGCATCATATGCTTTATTCTTAAATGTCTTGTATTGTTATATATTTATTCTTATTTGTACTGTGTTGTCTCTATGGACCTTTGTGTCTTGAATAAAGTTGATATATATATATATATTGTACCTCTAATACATTACCAAATAACTATTTTGTTTAACTATGGCAGAGATTGGAATGGCACACTAAACTTGTAGAGATATGCAAACTGAGCGAGGAGAATTAACCATTTATTAGGCCTTGAGCCTTAGGTAAGAGTAAAAGTATCAGTAATTATCCTTAAACAAAGTAACAAAGGATAAGTAATCTTAACCTCAAAACAAACAATAAACTTGGACTTAAACCTTAACAAGTTACCAAGTTAAAATGCTACATACATCAGATAAAACAATATATCAAATAATGAAAATAACAAACCCCATAAAGAAATCAAAAGATAGATAGATAGATAGAGAGCGAGAGAGAGAGAGAAAAGGCAGGGAGAGAGAGAGAGAGGGAGGCAGAGAGGGGCAGAGAGGTCAGTGTGACCTCTTGCCTAGACCAGAGCAGAGCAGGAAGAGAAGCGTCACCTCTTGCCCAAAGCTGAGAAAGTGAGAGAAGAGACCGAGGTGAGAAATTCTCAACCTTAAACTATCATGCAGGTCACCCCCCAACCCTGTGGCTGGGATGTGGGTGTGTCTACCACCTGAAGTTCTCCCGTGTAGTTCTTACTCTACAATTATGTATACATACATTAGAGTGCAATGAAAGCGTGATCAGGCTGTTGCCCACATTACAAGTATTAATTCAAGACCAAACATGGATGTATTATCATTTGTCATGAAACAGATACATTTCAGTTTCCAACATTAATTCATCAGAGGCATGGAGAGGGGGAGAAGAGGTGTGTCCGAGGGCCTTTTCCCAAATGGCCGGCCACACACACAATGGGAACAGTTCAAATGCAAATAGATCACCTGGACACAAAGGAGTCTAACTGTGAGGTCGTCTCCCCCGTTCTGAACTTTAGGGATGTTTCTCAGATGGAAAATTTACCAGCTTACAGTCGCCCCATTGACACTGTGAAGTCATTATCTCATAAGTGTCAAAAAATTAAAGCTGGTCATCCATATTCACATATTTGTCCATAGTGTCCGAAGGAATCTCTCAGAGTAGTTTTGACATTAGTTGACCGAGCTTCTCCAGTCTGAAACAAGTTCTCAGGATCAGATGAGCATTGCTGTAGCGTGGAACAGTCTTCTTTGTGTAAAAGCAATCTGGAGTTGAGCAGAATCGTGAGAGTATCGTCTGTCTGCTGTAACATTAGAATATCAATAGTCTTTTGCTTTTCAATGAGTTGGGCATGTATATAGGGAAAAGACAGGAAAGAGAGAAAGAGCAAAACAAACAAACCAATATACAAATTTCAAAATAAATGGAATTAAACACATTCTGGTGTATCTCAAATTGAAAAAAAATGTTTCATAAGATAAATCATCTTTGTCACTGGCATTATTTGCACACTGAATACAAATTTATCAAGGAAATCAAATCAAATAATCAAAGAATGTATATAAAATGATAGTGGTTAAAAGGAAAGCAAATTAGTTCATCCCAGCAGTTCAAATTCTTCAATTTAAATCATTAATCGAAATTTCACTTATGTGTGACTGTGTGTATGTGCTTTATCACTTCTGAGCACTGTAAGAAGTCAATATTTTAGCTATAAGAATAATTGTACCACCAACATCTGTCTATGTGCTTTGAAGCAAAACATTTACAGAATCTATGCCCTTTTATATAAGCATACAACAAGTCAGTATATAACATTTATCTTATACTTAAATGTGTAAATTCTTTTTAGAGTGAGCATGAATGTTAGTACAACTGTCTGCCACAGCAGTCAGCCATGTGTACGTCTCCTTGGCAGATCTGTGTGTACAACATTTGTTCAATTTAGAAGTAAATCAGTGTGTCAGCAATTCATTTGGAAAAATTAAGTAAGCATGAGTCATCCTTGATTGTTAAGCGTCACACAGGCATCCAAAATCCAACTCAATAGGGTTTAGTGTTAGTCAATAATCTGTAACATGCACACCTAAGGAATGATCTCTCTATCAGGGGCTTATCTGTAGTCATAAAATATTTTACCTCATATCCATAACTCTTTGGCTCATGGACCGTTTAACGACAACAATTTGTTTATATCAGACTAGGCCTAGTTTTTCACGCAGAGGCTCTTTTGGCTTGGTGATAACAACACTGGTATAAAGCAAGGATTATTTCGTTTGGCTAGCCCTCAAAATGAGTACATATCAAAAAAATGTAAAGAATAAGCATACTACTGGCATTGGTAGGTGCTTTCAAACAGAAACACTTAAAGGTCTATCCCTCTACAGGGGTATACAACAACGCCAGTACATATCGTATCATCTTCAAATTAAATAAACAAAAACTCATTGTCTGGATATGTGACCAACAAATTTCTCATCAGAGAAAACAACCTCGAGAGGGCACTGTTACAGGAGATGGCTATGTATTAAAAGGTGTTAAGACCCGGCTGAACAGTCTAATTATCCGTGATGTCTCATTTTTAACTGCAGATTTGATCATAGTGAGAAGTTCATCTTGCAAACCGTTTTGTTGTTTGTGAGGAGGCTTGTTTCGCTCGCGGCGCTTCAGGTAATATGGCGGAGGTTTCCCCAATCCGAGGGTCCAGCATTGTTGCTCGTCATGGCCCACTTTATGGCACGAATTGCAGAATCTGCTCGCTTTGGGTCCGCGTTTGTGGCCTTGTCGTTTCTTGACCAAGCCTTGGCTGTTTGTCCACGTGTCTCACTGAGGCCACAGCGCATTCGTCAGGTAGAGGTCCATTTTCAGGAGAGACAGACCTACTGGTGCTTGGGTTGTCTTGCAAAACAACAATGTCTGGGACCTCATTAGAAATATCAGCATCTCTCACATCAGAACAAGATGGCAACGAAGTTGGCAAAGTAGAGTTATCAGAAATATCGGTGTTCACAACATCTTTTTCATCAGTCATTTGCATTGAATTGCGAAGTGTTTCAATTTCATTCATTTTCTTTTGCAATATTAAAGACACGAGGCCTTCCACCATTGAAGGCTGTATATCACGTTTCCCCGCCTCAGTACACGCCCAGAAATCATATATCTCCAACTCGCTAGAGTGAATTGTGATTCCTTCATGTGCTAGTTTGTCTAATGTGCCTTTGTATTTTAATGTTGTTCTCCATGCAGATAATACCACATTTTCAGGTGTGTTGTTCCTTAAGAGGACCATAGCTGCGAGAGTTATTTTTTCTGAATATTATGGTGAAATGTTAACATCAATAATGCGTGCGCTTTTGTCACACGTTTTCAAGAAATGTTAAATTTACTCACCAAATTTCAGAGATCAAATCACTCACGATGACGATTCGCTGCTGTTGAGTAGAGACGTTTACGTCTATTGTTTAAGGCGCGGACCGACGTAACTGGAATGCTTGTTTTAAAAGCAGTTTCAGATCACTAAAGGGATGTCACCAACTGTAAAGTAGGCAAAATATACTACAATATATTTCCCACTTTTATACGTGTTCTGTCTACATCCGGCGCTTCGATGAGGTTGAATTGGACTGTAAAAATATCTGAGAAGTTAGATGGCAATTGTATTAGGAATTTCACCAAGAATCTGACTCCATAGATTGTATTGTACCTCTAATACATTACCAAATAACTATTTTGTTTAACTATGGCAGAGATTGGAATGGCACACTAAACTTGTAGAGATATGCAAACTGAGCGAGGAGAATTAACCATTTATTAGGCCTTGAGCCTTAGGTAAGAGTAAAAGTATCAGTAATTATCCTTAAACAAAGTAACAAAGGATAAGTAATCTTAACCTCAAAACAAACAATAAACTTGGACTTAAACCTTAACAAGTTACCAAGTTAAAATGCTACATACATCAGATAAAACAATATATCAAATAATGAAAATAACAAACCCCATAAAGAAATCAAAAGATAGATAGATAGATAGAGAGCGAGAGAGAGAGAGAAAAGGCAGGGAGAGAGAGAGAGAGGGAGGCAGAGAGGGGCAGAGAGGTCAGTGTGACCTCTTGCCTAGACCAGAGCAGAGCAGGAAGAGAAGCGTCACCTCTTGCCCAAAGCTGAGAAAGTGAGAGAAGAGACCGAGGTGAGAAATTCTCAACCTTAAACTATCATGCAGGTCACCCCCCAAACCTGTGGCTGGGATGTGGGTGTGTCTACCACCTGAAGTTCTCCCGTGTAGTTCTTACTCTACAATTATGTATACATACATTAGAGTGCAATGAAAGCGTGATCAGGCTGTTGCCCACATTACAAGTATTAATTCAAGACCAAACATGGATGTATTATCATTTGTCATGAAACAGATACATTTCAGTTTCCAACATTAATTCATCAGAGGCATGGAGAGGGGGAGAAGAGGTGTGTCCGAGGGCCTTTTCCCAAATGGCCGGCCACACACACAATGGGAACAGTTCAAATGCAAATAGATCACCTGGACACAAAGGAGTCTAACTGTGAGGTCGTCTCCCCCGTTCTGAACTTTAGGGATGTTTCTCAGATGGAAAATTTACCAGCTTACAGTTCCTACTACATCACACCACTGGATCACTTGTCCCATGTTAACATTCATTTCTATATTCAGCATAGCCGGACCTTTCACCAAAAGTTTGTTTGGTTGATAGAGGTGCACTTTAAGCCCCCCAAGCCCAAGGCTATAAATGTATGCAAAATCGTGCATATTTCATTTGATAATGGTTCATCTACATAAATGTATAAAGTATTTCAGAAAACTTGCAATACAAAAAAAGTATTATCTTACAGTGAGTAATCATCTAAGGAATTTTTGTGGGAATATCTATTTGTTAATTTTTTTACCCTATTCACCCCATAGTATATTCGTCCATAGACTTATAATGGGGCATAAAGAGGGTGATAACACACAAACAGCAGCTTATTGACCAGGTTGTCCACCCAGGTTGTGATCCTGGGACACCGTAGATTTTATTTTTGCATGACAACCTTTTACAGCAGCCCATGTCTGATTTCCTAAGCCAGGAACACACACTGAACTTTTCATTCTTTCTACTTCTCTACATTATGGCTGAAACACACCAAATATAACAAAATATATATCTATACAAAATGTTAAAATAAGGCAAGGACAACCATGGGCACCAGACAAATGATGTCATATCAAGGCAAGGGCTGAATTTCTTTGGCAATTCTTTTAAAGATTACTGAATTGTTTTCAGCTTTCTCTACAACAAAATCCCAACCCAAAACAACATGTTCCAAATATCAGCTTTTCTTCATGACAGTAGGTAACATCTGTGGAGTTTAGTTTGGAAGACTTAACAGACACCACCCCCCCCCCCCCCCACCCCCACCACCTTCCACATGTGCACTACATCAGTAAAGTTCAAGGCTGAGATGGATTATTTAAATTACAATACTTATGATAGCTACATAGATGACAATAG
Source organism: Sardina pilchardus (assembly GCF_963854185.1). Classification (NCBI taxonomy): domain Eukaryota; kingdom Metazoa; phylum Chordata; class Actinopteri; order Clupeiformes; family Clupeidae; genus Sardina; species Sardina pilchardus. Next base: position 5,557,080 of record NC_084998.1, read on the forward strand.
ACTAGGTAAGCCCTAGTCTATTGGATTTGGATTTCGCCCAATCGCCAGCAGATCGGGCTTACTTAGTCTATTGTCATCTATGTAGCTATCATAAGTATTGTGATACCACATGGCCACAAGTCACATCAGTTCATGACAACTGTGACAGCTGTGTAAACTCTCAATTTAGAGCATCAACAGATCAATTTATTGGCTGTCCAGCATCATTGACTGTCCAGAATCATTGGCTGTCCGGAATCATTGACTGTCCGGAATCATTGACTGTCCAGAATCATTGACTGTACCATTAAGTTTGGCACACTTCTGGATCTCTTCTTCCTGATCTGATGGATTCTGGAACTTGGCACATGGGCACTTTTGCCACTTTTTAAGTAGGAAAGGGCCACTGGCAATAAGCAGCAACACAATGATGCAAAAGCACATGGTGGTGACCAACCATATCGGCAAACACACGTCTGCGAAGGAGAAGAAAAGGTCATGTGACCTGTCAAGAGTAGGACACAAATTACGCCTATTCCCCATCATCACCATCACCACCACCAACAACAACAACAAGATGTTACACAAATACATAAAAAACAAGTAGGTAGGCCTATGCATTGAACTTACTATCACTCCTGGTGCCTTGATAAACTGTAAAAGAGCACAGGAGGAAATGTTAAGACCATGTCACCAGTACACATTTTTCTTTGTTTCAGTCAGTCACTACAGCTTAGTAACCTAATATTCTTTAAGAGAACATGGCTTAGGCTACACAATGCAAAGAAAAGGCAAAGAAAAACACGCCATAATGTCATAAACTAAACATACTAAACATACCAGATCCAGTGACGGTGACGTTTACTTCAAAGAGCTTCTTGCCAGTCTTGCTGTCTGTGCCTGTGACTAGTCCTCCTTCCAGCACTCCAGAGAGCACAGCGGTGATGTTCTGCACAGACAGTGTCATGGGGCTTGAGGCTTGTGAATGAACAAACACTTGTCCGTTGTCCACGATGAACACCGTCTCTGCTGCTGAACTGCCCCTTGGGGTGAAGTTCAATTTCACCTGATCCAGACTACACAGGCTCATGGAGAGATCACCACCAACAGCAATGACAACAGTATCTGAACGCACTGTGAAGACAACCATGCAATTAACTAAGAGACTGTTAGGTAAATATCAGGTTTTACAAGTAATTAATTTCCAACAATTGTTTTTGTCTTACTTAACCCTTAGATGCATAAGTGGGGTCAAAAATGACCCCAGAGGTTGTTTTCTTGCAGTATCTTCTTAATTTTACATTTTTTTCATTTAACCTTCCATGTATTCCTCAAATAGGTTGTCTTTGACATGAGGCCATTTGGATTTGTGTCTAATTGTTATATTTTTAAAGTAATTTCATGTTTTGTATCAGTACCACACTGTAAAAAAGGATTTTAGAGGGTGGTAATTATAATCCCTACGAATGGGTTAAAATTTACCTACGTATATTGATCAGCAACTGAAATCTATAATAAAGGGTAAATTCTACCTACATTACCTATTTTTTAGCAGTAACAAATTCTACCTAAGGGAGGGTGGTAATTATAATTCCCATGAATGGGTTAAAATGTACTTACGTATAGGCTATTGATCAGCAACTGAAATGTATAATAAAGGGTAAATTCTACCTACATTACCTATTTTTTAACAGTAACAAATTCTACCTAAAAAACGATCATAAAATATACCCAAAGACTCTTGCTCTACACTTGGCGGTTAGAGGGACGTGTGCTCAGTTGATTGTCTGCTATGGTGGAGCTGCTGAATTCAAGGTAGGCTCTGATTCCTGTTTGTCACGTTGCTTTGCTGTGTATCATCATAGGGAATGTTAACGTTAACGTTTTAAATGGTTATAATCTACCAGAGTTGTAGTCGGGGTAACGTGCATGCATGCTTGAACCAGAAAGTTTGGCCGGTCGTTCGTTAGAAGGTTCAGAGGTAGGCTACACCTACTCTACTAGATTCAGCAAAAAAAAAAAACTTTAACCGACAAAAGTGAAGTGTTCCTTTAAGGTTCTCGTGAGCTTTTGGCAGACCAGACCAGTCACTAAGCCATGGGGTCAGGTTGCAACCAACCCAGGTCAGACCTGGTTTTGTTGGTTAAAGTTTTTTTTTTTTTGCTGAATCTAGTAGAGTAGGTATACCTCTTTAAGATTTAAGAGGGTGCCCGGTGATATCCCTTGGGCAATTTTGTATATTAAGCCTTTCTTGTCCAATGTGTTGAATATAAGGCGGATATGGATGAGTTTCCTCTCTCACTCGGAGAACAAAATCTTCACTTCACAAGCATCTACATACACCAAACTTTTCAGTCTTATACCTAACCATGTTTAGAAGGATTTTGCCGAGGGGTTTGTTGATATATGATTCTTAGCCTGATTTACATGACATTTTATTTCAAAAAACATCGCGAAAATTGATTTTTTAAAGGCTGGTATAGTATTTTCTGATTTACTGAATAACTAAATGAGATATCCATAATTCCCTCTCTAAAATACTTTTCATCTCTTATGTCAACAAAATGAAAAGAAAAAAATTGAAACTGGCTTTGTCCAATGTTCAGATTTGATCTTTTTACGTTTATGCAAATCAGCGCATATTTAATTACATCATACCTAATTTGCATATTCAAACATTAAATTTCAGAAAACTTGTAATACATTTATTTTTCATATTGATCTAAGTAATCAACCGGTGAAGTTTCATAGTGATATCTGCTTGTTAATTTTTTTACCCTATTCACCTGTAGTATCCGCCTTATAGTCAACACATTGGACAAGAAAGGCTTAATATACGAAATTGCCCAAGGGATATCACCGGGCACCCTTTTAAATCTTAAAGAGGTACCCCTAGTCTACTAGATTCTGCAAAAAAAAAAACTTTAACCGACAAAGCCAGGTTCACCTAAATTATGGCATTTGGCTCCCAGACTATGAGTGTATGGGCCTACTTTGAGTGTGAAAAGGCTAATATGCGGCTAATATGCTAACACCTTCACGCTAATGGCAAATGTAATGTAAAAGTGTCCCATTTTAGCTGATTTTTTTATCCCAATTTGCCTGCACACCAAAGTCACTAAAATTCATTTTCCTTAAAAAGTAAAGGACATAGCCCAAAAGTTTTGATATTAATTTAAACCTCTCATGAAATAGCATACATTTCATGAGAGTTTTGTATAATATTGTTTTTGTTTCAACTACAATATCCTTATGATCATTAAGACAGAATTGGCTTGCCATGGGGCTTTCCTTGCAATTATTGGGTCCACTGATGTTTTTAATCTTGGCACCTCCCATTTGTGATACTTTAGACTAATCAAAATGATTTTATTTGGTAAAGGACATATGTAGTGACAATATAATGACATGTTTTCTGATTGGCAGCTAATATTTAAAGAGATAAAGGTCTAAAACCAACTTTGTCCCATTTTACCTGATGTCCCAATTTACCTTATCTCACCCTATACTTTTTGTTTGAGCAAACTCTTTGAATATATTGTGAATATGTTTTATGATCCTTTTTGTATATTCTCCATCATTTGATTGATTAAACAAGTTAACTTTCTCAATACAGTCTGCTGTGTCTGAAAATAACTCAATAAACTTAACCTTCCCTGAATAGGTAGGCTCATAATTAATTAGTCATATTAGATAATTATTACTAGTAATTATTAAGTAGGTTAATAATGCCTAACAATCTAGAGTTAATATTACTCTATTATTTTGAGTAACTTTATTGAAAAAATCTTGGGCAAATTGTACCTAATTTATTGTACCTAATTTATTTAAGTATTTCAGAACTGTTGAATGTAGGTAGTCTTTACTCAAAATAATAGATGACATTTACCCAACCAAAGCAGATGCAAATCCTCGCCCGCGATAAATTGGGTAAATTCTATAGTTTGTTTTTTACAGTGCACCGATCCGCATAGGTGAGGTCAAAAATGACCCCAAGCATTTTCTATGGAATTTCTAAAGTTAACCCTAGGATCTTTTGATTTTTATCAAGTGTGGCAGTAAGGTACATTTACTGTAGATTATCACATCTCATGTCAGCAGTCTCACCATCCTGAAGGCTATTTTTACACAACAACATAAATCTAAGTATCATCATATAATGTGGCGGCCAAGCGTTCATAGCGACGTCGCTTTTTGATCCTTCGATGTCCACTCTTCCTATCATTGTGAAGCAGAATTCACCAAGTGATATTTACAGAGGGATTTGTTGATATAGCCTTCTTGGCCTGATTTTTATGACTTTTTATGCCTAAAAATAGGGCGAAAATCCATTTTTTAAGACAATTGGCAGTATTTTCTGATTTACTGGATAACAAAAGAAGATATTCATAATCACCTCTGTAAATGTTTTTTTATTTGATATATTAACACTACAAAAAAAAAAATTCAACCTGGCTTTTTCCAATGGTCAGATTCTTCGCATCAAAACATATATGCAAATTAGCGCATATTTAATTAGACATGACCTAATTAGCATGTTTAAACATAAATACAGAAAACTTGCAATACGTTTTTTTCTCCTATTGCTGTGAGTATTCAACTGGTAAAGTTTCATAAAGATATCTCGAAGTTTAACATTTTACCCTATTCACCTATTGAGATAATTTTAGGATTTTTACCTTTTTTGCCTTTCTAAAAGCTGTTTTGTAATAAAATGTTAATAAAAAGTGATACATCATATGTCCAACATGAAATAATACTTTTTTTGACAAATATATAATAAAAATCATCATCTTTAACCAAAATGAAAGACATTATTAGAGTTTACAGCAAAAAACGCATGCATTCTAATTGGGGTCATTTTTGACCCCACTCATGGAAGAGTGTAGGTATTGGTAGCCTATGCATCTAAGGGTTAAGATTAAGAAAGCACTAAATAGCAATATAAAGAGAGTCAAGCTTACGCTCAAGACGTAAATGAGTCCAGCCGGTCTCCCGGCCATCACAGTGGTAAATATAAAGGCCGTCATCATCAAACAGCACTGGGCTGATAATGAGAAAAGTTCCCCGTTGCTGGACTCGGTTCTGAAAGCGCGCTTCTACAGAGCAGGTCTCCTCCTTGCAAGTGATAACGTGGCGGTACTCGTCGCCCTTCTTGACTGTCCACTTTCCTTCCCCCACACAGGTCGTCATGGTTAATGTTGTCTTGCCACCCATCACAGCTCTTACAGTGGAGATGTGAGACCTGACCACCACGATGGGCACTGCAATGGAGAAGTGAGGGGTGTAGTCAGGGAAGGACTGGCCGGTGTTACCAGATATACCTTTTCTGAGATTCTGAGTTTCCACGGGTGGAGTTTAGCGTGAATATTTATGAGGTTGTGGCACATGCACGCCCCTAAACACGGAATACTGAAGCGTGAATCAAAGGGAACTGAAAATGTTGGCAGTCGTTAAAAGACTACGGTGATTTAACACGTTTTTGGATGTTGTCATTAAGAAGGAAACATGACCATTTCGTGGTCGGGGAAATTATGCAATTAACCTCGATGTTCTGATTGTGTTGCAGCCACTCAAGCAAAACGTCATGTCAGACAAAATCATATAAATCTGTATCTATATCTGACGTCGCTTGACTATGTAGAATATTAGCTATTGTAGCCTACACCTGTAGGCTATGCTGTGATGGTAGTCCTAGCCTTTTTTTTTTTTTTTTTTTTTATCGTTTTGATTGTAGCCCAGCCAGTGGCGTAACTAGGCAAGTGCGGGCCCTGGTGCGAGATAACTTTTCGGGCCCTTGCGCTGAGATACATCAATGTTGTATCCCAGGAAGTATTAACTCTGATACATGCAATACACATTAAGGGTGACTATGCAAAGGACCTGAGGCACCGAAGTAGTTTAGTAGTTAAAGATACAATTTCAAATAAAAATCACACGACTACATGATCCATTCTGAAAACATAAAAAAAATACTTTATTAATAGTCTGCAGGCCAGTGTAATCTAATATTAGCCTAGCCTATACTGCATTAACATCAACTCGCATGGAATTATGGGAACACCCAATGCGCTGAAACTTTTTCAACCCTCTGCTGAAACTGTAAGCGTAGATTGCTTGCTTATAAACTCGCACTGCGCAGTAACGAAACTTAATTTAGCCTAACTTATTTAACCGTGCAGAAACCAAATAATAATTAATATGCATACAATCCCCAATATGCATGAATTAGGCCGTGAGACCTTTGGTTGTGCAAAGTCGTCAACGATGTTCCCAATATTTAATGCTCTGGCTCTCGTATTTTCAATGGACAGGATAGCTAACCCACTGAGCCTCTAGCTCCCCATGCTGATCCTCAGGTAAGTCTTAATAAGACGGAGTTTGGAAAAAGATCGCTCAGCTGTTGTCACAGTCACACGCAATGTCAGAAACATGAGAGCAATTAGCTACACACTTCCCCGAATGTGGATGTTACACTGTCGTAAATAATCTACCACCAGCATCTTGGCAAGTTGAAAAATAGATGGGTACTTTGGGGTTAACTGTAACCATTTTTGAGGCCGTTTAAAACGTGCATCAAATCACACAATTTGGTCGTTTTGGGTGTCGTAGCGTGTAATAAAGGTCGTCAACAATCAAATTGACTACTTTTAAAATTAATTTGAAGAGTTTAAGAGGAGAGTTTTTGGTTTTCTTCTAGCTTGGGTAAGCAGGAGGATAGAATTTAGCAATTGCTGCCAACATAGGCTAGCCTACTGTCAAAAACATCCTTGTGTGCGGATGACGGTCTGATTCAAGCAGGAGGGTAGAATTTGGCGAATTTGGCGGCAGCTGCTGCCAAAATACTGTGGGGGAAAAACATCCTTGCGGTTTTGACACCACATCATAAACTCAACAAGGTAGCCCAGGTGCTGGCGAGCCGTACCTCTGCGGACCTGGTTTCTCCACACTATACTTTTGCCCCGGCCGCAATCGCTGCCAATCCTTCTTCTCCTCCTCTTCAGATGAAGAAATAAAAAAGAACGAGTCGATTTGACAATTACAACTTTTCTTACAATCCCTCCAACAGGCCACCGCCAACAAGACAGGCTCAGCAGCCTCATACAACTGTAGCCTACTGTGTTGCTACGGGACCCGACGTCAGCGGATAGGCTACTATGAGCGCGATTGGCAAGACAACTAGAAATTCTTCTTTTAAACTCTTAAAACGAATGAAAAAAGTAGTCAGTTTGATCGTCGACAACCTTTATTACAACCCACGACACCCAAAACGACCACATTGTGTGATTTGGTGCGTTTTCAACAGCCTCAGAAAATGGTTACAGTTAACCCCAAAGTACCAATAGATGTTAGTAGTAGTTTGCCCACCCTTCCCCTTGCTCTTTACGCTCCTGCCGCTTCTTGCAGCCGCTCGATGACTGAACGATGACTGAAATGTGCAGCCGCATCCATTCAAAAAAACGCAACAAATCGCCAAGCCTACTGTAGCTACCCAGATATCCTTGCTGTATCTCAGTAGAGAGAAAGATAAGCTGGCGAAACAGTATGACGACAAGGAAAGATGGTACATTTGATTTAACCGTTTCTATTTGATAGTTTGATTCTTAATGGCGAAGTTCTAAAAGAAAAAAAAAAGGCAGGGCGACGGGCCCTGGGAGGTCACGGGCCCTGGTGCGACTGCACCGGCTGCACCTACTATAGTTACGCCACTGAGCCCAGCCTGTGTGCTTCTGTGGTGACAGTGACTTGGCATCAGATTGACTCACTGTATACCAACACAAGTCTAATAAACAAGCCTGTTATCATGTTTCCATTCGTGTTCCTTGCACACTTGTGTTTGTGTGCAGACTTGGGAAAATAAGATAGCACATTATCACATTATATCTTCAAGACATGGGCTTAACATCAGTAGGCCTATTAACTCAATAAAAGTTCATGAAAAGTTATGCTTTAAAAAACTATTTCATCATACCAAAGTAGCCTATCATGTGTGCAAGGATAATATTTAAAAAATAAAGTCTGGGTAATCAGCTTTCAGAAATTGGGTGCCCTGTCTATCAGATGTTTATACTTTTCAGTGCCCAACTAACAATTCTAATGTTACATTGTAAGATAGAGTCTAGCCAAGTTAGGCAAATATTCATAGGGAATAGTGGAACAGCAGTTCTTGGTCTGGTAAGGTCAAACATGTAAATTCATAGCATACAACAGCAGCTACAGCCTGTCTGGCAATGAACAGACAAGGATTTGGAGAAATAACGCCCATGGAGAAATTCATTTATCGCTTGAAAGAGTGGAGTGGTGTCTTGGTGAGTGCTGGTAAACATGTTTTCATCAGAGCGGTAGGCTAAGGCAACTTTACTTAACGCAATATGAGTGCATGGTCATAGATAGATAGATAGATAGCCTGTTTTATTGATCCCCAAGGGGAAATTCAAAAATAGGGGAATATTCAAGAATACTGCTCCCCTAACAATAACAACATGATTGTACAAAACAAGTTTTATTACTGAAGTTATTGTACCAATATAGTGTAGGCTACAGCACAAGTCTTTCTTTCTTTTTAACTATAGCTAGCATGTTTGTGTAGGCCAGCATGCATACCAAAGCTTGAAACTCACTTGGAACATCACACAAAACAGATGGTGAAGCCTACTGACACTTTAAAGACAACAGCGATAGCCCACGATGTCCCACTGACATTTCACTGATTCTTGAGAATTTGCCTAAAACAGGTTTTAATTTTGAAAAAAAAAAGTTAGTTAAATTACAAAATCTGAAGGTATGTCATTATAGACCAAGGTCTTAGCTGTTCAGCAATGTACCGGTGCAACCTCCCCTTTTTGTATTTTTTTCATAAAATAGGCATTTTTCCAGTACTTATACAACGATTTTTTAGGCCTAAATAGAAAAAGTATGCTATTTTAATCCAACAACCATATTTTTGAATTAAAACAGACTATTACTTTAATAACTACACCACTGAAGAAAGATATTGTAAGCATATTTATTTAAAACTAATAAAAAATGAATCTGACGGTGTGACACTAATCTGACGGTGTTGACAGTGGTTTCATTACAACATAAAATTCCAAAATGAATACCACTCAAGTCTTGCTTGACAACTTTAACTATTTGGTCCAAAAAGCCTCCATTGAGGACCATTTGGAGGCTTTTTTCACCACCGTTAAGCAGAAAACCTGACGGTGGGTGACATCTGACGGTGGTGACAAAAATCTACTCTTTCACATGAATTGTTCACATTATCCACCCTGTTTGCATCCTATTGCTGGCTACTTCAAACCTCTTCTTAAAAAGTAAACATTTATTTTATAATCTAATCTAATATTTTGTATACAAAAGAGACGGTGTTGACATGTTATGGTTGTGACAGTAGCAGTGTCCAAAAATATGAACAACTTTAAGAGAAAATAGCAAACTAATGGGAGCTTGACTGATCTTAAAGCATGCAGTACGGCTGAAGGTTTGAAAATGAGGTCCTCAAGAATGTAGTTGACCTTGTAGTTGCCTGATTTTATTGCCTTTTATAAATATCTGACGGTGGTGACGAAAATGTGGGACATATTTTGAGCAGCCACGAAATAATAGTAAATATTGCTCAAAACGTACTGTTTGGAGTTTCTAATACATAATACAATGTACTCTTTCATGTGGTAAAGATATCATTAAATTAAATGATTGCTTTTAGTGTTTTTAATCAAGTCAAAATGATTATCTCCTATTCGAGGACAACTGATTTTGTAGGGTATGGGCCAGCATATAATCATTAAATTAATACAAAAATAAAATAAACCTTTAAAAGAACCTCACATTTGTGCAAAGGACCCCCTGATTATAACCTTGATTCTTTTTGTTCATGGAAATGGTATTAATTTCCAACAGAATCAGCACTTTTCTTAGTGAGACATGTTTTTGGCAAATTCTCAAGAATCAGTGATTTACGTTACATAAAACAAGCGAACGTAAATGACAATTTGATAGGCTAGTGAGATACACAAGAACACAACATACACGAAATTGCATTGCTAATCTAACTTACTATACCACCAGTGATCGTCGAAACGGTCATGTTTTAGCACAACCCCATACCAACATACAAAAACAGATTAAAGCATGCTGTTGTCTTCTAACTTCTCTCTGCCAACATTCCTAGTTTCCTTTGATTCACGCGCCATGACTGGGTGTCTAGGCGCGCGCGCTCGACAACCTCCGTTTATAAATAGGCTATTCACGCTAAACTCCACCCGACTCCACCCATAGAAACTCAGAATCTCAGAAACGGTATATCTGGTAACACCGGCTAAAGAGGTCGTGGACTCGTGGACATTCCTCCAAATAGCCCCACGTTACACGCGCACACACTCGATTGTCTCACATAGGCTACTTTGCCAGTCATGACATTCAAAATAGACGTTCAGCTTTTCCAAAAAAATATAATTATGTCATGCCCCATGGCATTTGACACGTTGTTGCTGTTGTATTCATGGGTTTCATCAGGTCCCTTTCCACAGGTGTATTAATCAAGCACCATGCAGTCTGCATTGATAATCAAGGTGCTTGATTTTATACACCTGTGGAAAGGGACCTGATGAAACCCATGAAGGCCTATAATTGCCATAGCATTACATTATCGCAACTAGAAATGCAATTCCAAGGAATTACCAGTGCATGAAAATGCAAAAAAAAAATATATATAGATAATGTAGATATGGTTACTAAGGTGTAGCTAGGGTAAACATGGTGGTTGCAGAGTTTAAAGAAAGCTGATAGTGTGAAGGTAGACAGTTTAAAGCTTAAACATTCCAGTTCTAACCTAACTAATGATTTCTAACAAATGTTAGAAACAGATGCTGTAAACAGATGTTAACTATGCTAACAATGATAACCATTGGTTATCATTAGCTAAGTTATGGTAATCATTAACTTAGCTAATGATTTCTAGCAGTTATGGTAAAAATGCTAACAATGTTAGCACTGCTTAGCTGACTTAGTTGATGATTTCTAGCAGTTATGCTAAAAATGCTAACTATGCTAACTATGTCAACAATGCTAACTAGGTTGATTAGCTAACTTAGCGAATCATTTCTAGCAGCTATGCTAAAAAATGCTAACAATGCTAACCATGCTAACTAGCTAACTTGCTACTGAGGACTTCTATTTTGAAACATTTGTTGATAGGGTTTCCATGGCTGCCACTATCAGGAATAAAGAAGTTACTATAGTAAAATAATGTTGGTTGCTATGGAAACGGTCATAAACGCTTAATTTTAATGGTTGCTATGTACATGGAGGTCTCATGTAGTTGACTGAAGGCATAGTTGAAGATAACCGACAGTTGGAATGGTTGAACAGTTAAATAGTTGAGTAGTTTCAATGGTTAAATGATTTAATAGTGTATTATTGCAGTGAGGACTTTTATTTTGAAACAGTTGTGGAAAGAGAGTTCAACAGGATATGTAGTCTTCACAGAGAGATTGTATGCTTAAAGCCTGAGAGAGAGAGCTGCTGCAGGTGGAGCTGGCCACCTGGCATAAGATTCTAATTGCTTAATGATCCGATTGTGATGTCATAGAGGCCAATGTTAAGTCTATGGGGAAATTTTTAATAGTTTTTAATTTATAGTTTAAAAAGTATAAAAGTTACAAAGTTGAAAAATACTTAGCAGCATTCCCCTATTTAAGACCTACGTTGCGACGTTTGAATGAAGTTTCTAAGTTAAACGGTTCAAGCTGAATAGAAAAAATGAATTTGGTAAGCGGAATAATAAGAAGAAGAAGAAGAAGCCTAGGAAGAACAGTACAGTGCATTTTCATGCACTGTAATTAAAGTCATCAACATCAGCAGCATAGCTATCCTCAGCTACACTCGCCACCACCTGTCCATTGTCTCTCAGCTGTGAAAATGAATTAAAAACTGAGTTGTGCCTTCATCTCGCGCTTATGGAAATATGAGCCTATGCACTTGTAGGTTATAGCCTAGACGTTATTCTGTCATTTTATAGACGATAACAAGTTCGCGAGTGTTCTCACCTAGGCCTACGAAAATAAATACAAAACAAAACTTACACAGCAGTATGAAGAAACACAGCTGCTTCGCCATCATCACTGTGAAAAAAACAGACCTAGTGATCAGCAATAGTGTATGATGTATGACACTCCTGGCTAATGCCCCTCCATTCAGCGTTACTCAAACATCAGGCTATTATAAGAATCTTTCCCAAATATTGTCAAAGTCTTCTAGCAGGCTAGCTGTAGAATAGTTTCAGATTTGCTGTAGATATCAAATCTGAAGTTCATAAAAACACTTTTCAGTGGAAATGTAAATTAAACTTACGATCAGGTATTTTACTGTATTTTGCCGATCAAATAACTCCATTAACAATCTCTCCACATAGCTCAACCGGCGACCAGGCGAAAACTGCGTCTCTCCTCCGAAAGACACGGATGGGCTGAGTGCAATTAGTGACCTGCAAAGGAGGGGAAGCAGCTGCACTTCCGAAGTCTAACAGGACATGCTTCTGAGAAATGATGTTCTTGTGATGGCCGTACACCGCAAGTTCTGCATATTGCATATTGTGCATTGACCTTGAAATGGATATTTAACAATAACACGTGCAGCTTATGAATGCCGTATATTATTGCAATTAGGAAGGGATTTAGCACTTTTAAACTACGTTTCACGGAAACGGGACACATTGCAAAATACCTTACAGATGTTTGATAGATTTTATTGTCCAAATATTCAGAGTCGAAAAAAGAACTTGTTTTAATTTGGCAAAATGATAATGCCTAAACGACACAGAAGGCAAATAAACTAATTCTAGCAATGCATGTTGGGACGAAGATAGGATACGCATCTTTCTAGATGTTTACTAAAATAGATAACTCCTTAGGTAGCTTGCTATCAACATTTTCTGTCTTTTGCTTGTTTAGACTTCTGTTTCATAATGGTCCAATCAGATTGTTTGCATGTGTTCATTTGTTATTAGTTGCTGGAACATTCAGGGTCTTTACTCATCAGCCTTTGGCCTGAAAAGTGTGGACCCTGAATTCCTGAAATGTATCTCAAATGTTGATATCCTCATACTAACTGAAACATGGTGTGGTAAAGACATGCCAACTGGCTGTCCCTCGGGTTATGGGGAAATAATAATACCCTCCCACAAAGCAAATACAGTAAAACATGGTCGAGATACAGGAGGACTTTTGGTATGGTTTAGGGAGAGTCTTGCCAAACACATACTTTATCAGTCATCACAACAGGAAAAACTCACTGCTGGATAAGAATTGACAACGAGACTGGCATACCAAAACAATACACTTATCTATGCGCAATATATGCCCCCCCAGCAGACTCTCCTTATTTTGATGAGGAGCTTATCCATACAATTCAAACTGAAACAAGCAATTTCCAAGCCCAAGGAAATGTGCTATTGTGTGGCGATTTTAATGCAAGGACAGGAAATATGCCTGACCAAACTGACTCACAAGGAAATAGCCATGTGTTTGGTAGAATCACCCCATATACCCACTCCTCAACCAAAGAAACAACCTAGATCTTGTTGTAAACAAAAGTGGTAGAGAGTTAGTGCACCTCTGTCAAGCCTTAGGCCTATATACTTAATGGCAGGACAAAAGGGGACTCTTTTAGGGAGGTTCACATGTTGTTCATCTCTTGGAAGCAGTGTAGTTGATTATGCAATCACTGACATGGACCCCACCTCCTTCAATGCATTCACTCTCAGGCAGCAAACTGCTCTTTCTGACCATAATCAAATTAATGTGCTTTTGAAAATGATTCCTGAATCCAGAAACACAAATGCAGAGTCCAATAAGCTGTAAACTTAATTTGACCTACAGATGGACTCCAAACAGCTCAGAAAAATTTGCACAGGCACTAAACTCGCCAGAATTAGCTGAACATATTACTAATTTTACAAACAAAAAGTTCCCCAACAATGCAACTGGTATAAACATGGCTGTACAAGAGCTAAACATGATTTTCCAACAGTCAGCACACAAGGCTGAACTAGTAAGGAAAACCCAACTGTAGCAGCCCCTCAACTTGAAATAAACAGGCTTGGGAGTGTTTTCATACGGGTGTACTTTATTCCTGACGAGTGTGCATTGCACCAACACCGTGAAAAACTTAAAGAAAGAGAATAACAAAGGCAATTTAGCCGGATACAAAATAATGCTTTGACAAATGCACTTTAGCAAGCTAACATCACATTCACGCCAGCATTAGCAGGCTAGCATCACATTCACGACAGCATTAGCAGGTAACACCACCACATGAAATAAATCTCATCATCATTTACGTAAAATACAAAATGAACTCACATGAAATAATACATTACAATGAACCACATACCTCGCTCCGCATATCAAGGGGCGCTAAAAAGTGGTGAACCAGGAATGGCTGCAACGTGGTTAGTCCTTTACGTGCCTTCTAGTGAACTTTACATTGAACGAGTGCGCGTGGAGAGATTAGCCCACCATACAGACATCGTGACGTCAAAATAAAAGTCCCCTGAGATAAAAGTATAAAAACCCGGAAAATCATAATAAAACACTTCTAGTGGTCATCTACACTCCCACCACTCATGTTATGAAGAGTGAAGACAAGGATCAACCTGGCTGAACGGCTCATACTTGAGTCCTGTGTGTGTATCAATGTGTCTAGATATATGCAGGTGAGTACTACGTATTAACTACAGGGGATAAAGGTGTAAACTACTGTACTAATCACTCACTCTCAAGAAGGAGAACTAGTTTCTGAATGGGCCTTTCTATAATCACAGGTTTGGTAGGGCGATCTTGTTTCACTGACGTCCTTTCTCCTACTAACACCTTGACGCGGCGCACTAGTCCATCGCTCTCCTTTGTGGTTTCAACCACTCGTCCCAGGTGCCACTGATTTCTAGGGGTGTCTTCCTTTATAATGACTAAGTCATCTACTTTAAGGTTGCGTCGAGTCGTGTGCCACTTTTGCCGTGTGGAGATGTTCATGAGATATTCTCTCTTCCAACGGCTCCAGAACTGTTCAACGAGGTACTGGACTCTTCGCCACCTTTTAGTTGCATAGACATCCTCCTTCTCAAATTTGCCAGGCGGTGGAAGGGCAATTTTAGACTTCATCAGTATGAGATGGTTCGGAGTTAATGGCTCGAGAGAGGTAGGATCATTCACTCCGTTTACAGTTAGCGGACGGCTGTTCACGATGGCCATCGCTTCATAGAACAGAGTACGAAGGGAAGAGTCGTCAAGTCTGCCTGAGTATTGACAGAGTGTGGCATTCAGGACATTACGGACAGTCCGAATCTGGCGCTCCCACACACCGCCAGCGTGACTTGCTGAGGGAGCATTAAATATGAACTCGCATTGCCTTTCTGTGAGGAAGCTCTCAATTGTCTTGGTGTCACATTGCTTCAGTGCTTCTTTAAACTCATTTTTGGCTCCCACAAAATTGGTTCCTTGATCGCAATGGAGTTGACGAACGGCTCCTCTGAGACTGATGAAGCATCTTAAGGCGTTAATAAATGCATCTGTGGATAAGTCCTCAAGAAGCTCAATATGAACAGATCGAGAGGCAAGGCAAGTGAAGATTAAGCCATAGCGCTTTTGCTCTTTGCGGGCCTTTTTAGTGATGAATGGGCCGAAGCAATCGATGCCGCAGTATGTGAAGGGAGCAGAGACTTCTACGCGCTCCTTAGGAAGCTCTGCCATGCGTTGTTCCTCTGCAGGCCGTCTGAGTCTTCTACACTTCACACATCTGTGTATCAGCTTAGCGACTGACTTACTTCCACCGATTACCCAAAACCCATTGGCTCGAAGTTCTGTTAGAGTTTGATTCCGTCCTTGGTGACAGATCTTCTCGTGGTAATGGGTCAAAATCAGCTTGGTGACATGTCCTTCTTTGGGTAGAATCAAAGGGTGTTTGACTTCTAGGCTTAAGGATGACTGATCTAGTCTTCCACCCACACGAAGTGCTCCTCCTTCTAAGATGGGATCCAAGCAAAACAGAGGGCTGGAATTTTGAAGACTTTCTCCCCTTTTAAGTATCTTCATCTCTTGGGAGAATGCTTCTTCTTGTGCAAGCCTCATCACTGATTCGGCAGCTCTCTCGCGTTCCTCCACACTCACAGGTTTGTCAGGATGGGTTTGCTTTGAATTCAGCCTCTTGATTCTTGCAATGACTTTCAGGAGTTTTGACCAGGAGGAGAATCTATGTAGACGGGTAAGAATGTCTGACTTGGACGGTTCAACTTTGGTGGCAAACGCCTGCATTGACCTGACCTCAGGATCACCGACAAGCAACTCTGGAGTGAGGTGGGACTCTGGATGTATTTCCTGTTCCCACAGGAACTTGGGTCCTGGTAGCCAGTTTGTTGAGGAGATGTCTACTGCACCGAGACCTCTCGACGCATGGTCAGCAGGGTTTTCTGTCGTATCTATGTAGTGCCACTGGCTGGGGCTGGTGTGTTCTCTGATCATTTGCACACGATTGGCAACGAAGACGTGAAACCTTCTGGCTTCGTTGTTGATATAAGCCAGGACAACTTGGGAGTCAGTCCAGAAAAATTCTGCGTGGATCGGCATTTCAAGCTCGTTTCTCAGCATGACACTCGATCTTACAGCGACTACTGCCGCTGAAAGCTCCAATCTTGGAATGCTTGTGAGTTTTGTAGGCGCAACTCTAGCCTTTGCCATCACGAGGCTGCAGTGAACTTCACCATCCTCATTTTTGCTTCTCAGATAGGAACACGAGCCATATCCTATGTTGCTGGCATCCGAGAAGTGGTGTAGCTCCCTCATGACAGTTTTGCAGAAGCCTTGTGGTTGGTAGCATCTCGGTATTGAAACTTCCTTCAGCCTTTGTAGGTCGCTCTTCCATCTCTCCCACCGTGGACTTAAGTCTTCGGGAAGTGGGTCATCCCATTCAATGCCTCGACGGCACAGCTCCTGGAGGATGCACTTTCCAGTTAGGATAAACGGAGCCACGAATCCTACTGGATCGTACAAAGAGGCGATGACGGATAGGATGCCGCGACGTGTGGAGGGCCTGGTCTGTGGGATTACATTGAAGCTGAAAGTGTCATGTTCAAGAGACCACTGTATACCAAGAGCACGTTCTGCTGGAGCTGCACTTAGGTCCAGATTGAGGGGTTCCGATGTGACTGCTCTCTCAGTTGGGTCCACAGAGTCCAGGACTGACCTTTCGTTTGAGTTGAACTTGTGTAGACGCAGACCTCCTCTCTTGCACAACTCTCGTGCTTCGGCAATCAACTCCTTTGCTTCTTCTACTGAGGAAACACTGATGAGCCCATCATCGACGTAGAAGTTCTTTTCAATGAAGGCTGATGCTGATGGATACTCTTCCTTGTGTTGCCGTGCCAAATACTTCAAACCGAAGTTGGCACATCCAGGAGATGAAGCGGCGCCGAATAAGTGGACGGCCATGTGATATTCTTGAGGCTCTGCTTCAAGGTTTCCATCCTCCCACCAGAGAAACCGTAAGTAGTTCCGAAGTTCAGGAGAAACGTAAAACTGGTGGAACATTTGCTCGATGTCGCATATGATGGCTACAGCCTCTTTCCTGAAACGACAGAGCACTCCAAGGAGAGAATTGATCAAGTCAGGACCTGTTAACAGTGTATCATTTAGTGAGACACCACGGAACTTCGCTGAACAGTCAAAGACGACCCTTAGCTTCTCTGGCTTCTTGGGGTGGAATACCCCATGGTGTGGTATGTACCACGTAGTCTGCTGTCCTGTCTCAGGAGAGGCTGGCTCTGCGTCGCCTTTCTTTATCATACCGTCCATGAAGGCATTGTACTGTTCTCTATACCGCTGGTTACTTTTAAGTCTTTTCTTTAGGTGCTGCAGTCGAACTGTAGCCAGCTTCTTATTGTCTGGTAGCAGAGGAGGCTCTGCACTCTTGAAAGGGAGGGGCATTTCGTAGTGTCCGTCTTTTCTTTGAATTATGTTGTCACTCAGGAGCTGAATGAAGCGAACGTCGTCTTGTGACACATACTTGTCCTTGTCTGCATACTTCCTCTCGTTGAAGTCTGATTCTAAGGCTTTCAGCACGTCAGTGGTTGATGGCGCTGGTATTTCCTTCACTGTCACTCGATGGACGAACCTCTGGTTTCCCTGGCGATCCAGATGTGGATTAGATGAGCCTACTATGCTCCAGCCGAGTTCCGTTATCTGGGCGAATGGGTCATTTTCGCCTCCTGTAACCACTTCCAGGGGGGCTAACGCCAACGGGCAATTACTTCCGATTAACAGTCCTACCTCACAGTCCTTCAGCAGCGGAAGCTTGTTTGCTAGATGCTTTAGATGAGGCCAGAGCTGCGCTGTTTTGGAAGTTGGGATGTAGGACTTGTCGACCGGGATGAAGCCACGAGTGTAGGCTTGGCGTAGCTGAATCTGTTTTTCAGACTGTAGTCCTCGAACTTGTAGACCGTGGACACTTTTACTTGCTATGGGTGTGTCAACAGCCGTCATGGTGCTCAGTCTGAGCTGTACTGGTTTAGTCTCCACGTTCAGCTCTTCGAGTAGGTCTTCCAAGACGAACGTCGAATCACTCTGCGTATCCAGAAGCGCATACGTTATAACTTCTTTCTGTGGTTCGTTTGCAGATGAAATGAAAACAGGGACGATGCTTGATGTGGCAAAGACGCGCTGCGTCACTGCATGGGACGTCACCTTGATCTCCTGGCTAGTGTCTTTGTCTGTGGAAGTGGACTGTTTCTCTTTTGCTTCGACAGATCGGTTCTCTCTTTCTTCATGTAGGCAGGTGGGGTGACGTCTGCTGCATGTGCCACAGGTGTGTCGTGCTTTGCAATCCTTACTGTTATGTCCCCTTCTCAAACATCCGTAGCACAAATTGTTTTCTCGTATGAAGGCCTTCTTATCTTCCAGAGATTTTGCTGCAAAGGTAGGACACTTTACGACGCCGTGCGTCTCATCTTTACAGATAGGACAAGGTGGCCTTGACTTGGTGCTGAACACTTTCTCAATCTTTTCCGTGGAATTGTTCCCTTTAGTGTTTGTGTGAAGTGCTCTAGCTCTCTTGGGCTGCCTGTCATCTGTGGTCTTGATCAGAAATGGAGAGGCAACAGGGTTACAGGCTATCCGAGCCTCCTTTTGGATGAATCTTGTGAAACAGGAAAAGCTTGGGTAATCCCCGGATTCGTCCAACCTTTCTGTGACAATTCTGCTCCATTTTCGTGTGATCCAGTCTGGTAATTTCTTCAGCAACTTGTGGTTCTCCTCACAGTCGTCCAAGATGGCCAATCCTTTCACGTGAGGCCTCGCTTCAACGCATCCTTGCAAGAAGTCAGCAAACTCTCGAAGTGCAGCAGGATCACTGTTACTAACCTTGGGCCATTTCATGAGCTTGTCTCTAAAAGCCTTTTGCACAATGAAGTGGTTTCCGTATCTTTCTTCTAGGACCTTTAAGGCCCCCTGATAGGCTTCTTCTGAGTTTCTATAAAAGAATCCCTCGACAGCTTTACGTGCTTCTCCACTGAGATAGTTTTTTAAATAAAACATTTTTTCATGAGCTGGGAGGGGCTGACGGTCTATGAGGGCCATGAAAGACATCTTCCAGTCTACATACTTTAAGGCCTCGCCAGAGAACTTTGGTGGCTCAGGAACGGGCAGGCGATTGATACTGAGTGAGTTAATGAGTGCTTGAGTAAGGCCATCTCTCTCAGGAAATGCTAGCGCATTGCTGTGTGCTTGTGGAGGCTGATATGCGTTGGCCCTTGGATTAAGCGGGCCTTTGGATTCAACTGTGAGATCAGTCTCTTTTAGCCAGTCTCTGCACTCATGTTCAAGGCTCTCGTATGCATTTACTCTCGCCTCTGCTATCCTTACTTCTGACTCTGCTTGAATTTGCTGTAATCTTTTCTTTTCCTGACGCATGTTTGCCTCTATTCTTTTAAGAGCTACTTGCTTTTCTTCTTCCAACCTTTTAAGAACTAGCTGCTTCTCCTCTTCTAACTTGCTAAGAACCTCTTCTTGAGCTTGTATTTGATACACTGCTTTAAACTTTTGTTGTTGAGCTGCTAGTTCTGCTCCCGCATCTACATGTTGGTTTGAGCTCTGTGAGTGGATTGAATTTCCTGCTAGAGAGGGTACAGTGTCTGTCTTTGTGCGTCCAAAGATAGATCCATACTCATCCTTCTTAAGAGCCATCCTCAATCGTACTTTCTCAAGTTCTGAATTGAAGACATCTTCTACAGTTTGTAGCCGCTTCTCTATTATTTCGCTGATCTCTGCAGTGAGTGCTATACAAGCATCTATTTTTGGTACGATGTCTGGAGTGGCATTGTGGTTGCGTTGAATGGGCTCATAACATTCACTTACTGCATTGTGTCGAGTTTGAATTTCTTCTCTGATTTTCTTTAGTTCATCTTGAGAACAGAAGGATTTTAGTGCAGTCCTAACCTTTCCTGCCGTCTCTTTCCAGGAGCCATAAGCTCTCATGAATTCTTTCTTGTGTTTAATGGCTTCCTGTTTGTGCATCTCTAATCCCTTCTCTGTAAACGTTCTTTCACGTGAACTAGACCTGACTGCCTGTGGGTTATCTGTTTGCATGGGTGGGTCATGTGTGTTAACTACTTCTTCTACATCAAGTGGGTCATGTGTGTTAACTACTTCTTCTATATGAAGTGGGTCATGTGTGTTAACTACTTCTTCTCCATCAAATGACATTTTGTTGAAGTTGTGTTGCTGTTTGGCTATTTTGAACTACTGAACTATAGTTTAATTACTACAGCTTAATAACTCAACAAATACTTAATATCAAACATGCACTATTATCAACAACAAAATGTAGGCTAACACACAGACAGCTTAGCAATGAACACTAACATACAGATTTACCCATGAATGAATTCACATTTAACAGGTTCAATTAGTTCAATAGTTTTTGTTTTGTTTTGTTATTTAAATGAAATTACTCTTCTGTATCTTTAAATTCACCTTTCAAATGTCAGATTAATCAGAGCATCAACCGTGCACAGTATATTGTTCATAAAGGTGATTTCAGTCAATTACATAAATATCACTGTTCGCAATAGAAGACTGAGTCCATGTGATTTTATGCAGCAATCAGCTAAACGAAATGGAACGATCTTGCCTGGGTGCCTGGGTGCCAGATGAGGTGAAGGCGTCTGAACAGAAGACGGTAGCTGTACAAAGAATCGCGGATGGCAGTCCTTCCAACGTCGAGTTGAGTTTCACTCCACGTCAAGCGACGAGTTTTTCACTGTAGCAGCCCCTCAACTTGAAATAAACAGGCTTGGGAGTGTTTTCATACGGGTGTACTTTATTCCTGACGAGTGTGCATTGCACCAACACCGTGAAAAACTTAAAGAAAGAGAATAACAAAGGCAATTTAGCCGGATACAAAATAATGCTTTGACAAATGCACTTTAGCAAGCTAACATCACATTCACGCCAGCATTAGCAGGCTAGCATCACATTCACGACAGCATTAGCAGGTAACACCACCACATGAAATAAATCTCATCATCATTTACGTAAAATACAAAATGAACTCACATGAAATAATACATTACAATGAACCACATACCTCGCTCCGCATATCAAGGGGCGCTAAAAAGTGGTGAACCAGGAATGGCTGCAACGTGGTTAGTCCTTTACGTGCCTTCTAGTGAACTTTACATTGAACGAGTGCGCGTGGAGAGATTAGCCCACCATACAGACATCGTGACGTCAAAATAAAAGTCCCCTGAGATAAAAGTATAAAAACCCGGAAAATCATAATAAAACACTTCTAGTGGTCATCTACACCAACAGAAAAAGAAAAATCAAGATCAGGATTGGTTTGACTCCGAATGGCAAAGTATTCGAAAACAGCTGAGACAGCTGTCAAACCTAAAACACCGTCAGCCTGATGACACAGCCCTCAGAATGAAATATTGTGAAACATTGAAAAATTTCAAACATACAATTAATAGAAAAAGATTAAATCATGCCGACCAAATTCTACACCAAATTGAAGATTGATTGAGCACAGCCAAATCACAAAAATCAGACCTACAGTGCCTATTCAAAATGAAACAACATGGATTGAGCACTTCAAAAATCTGTGCAGTGAAATACCATCTGGACAGTTAAACCCAGATCAGAACCATATAAAAGAAAAACTTCAAAGTTTAGAATCTATTATTAAAAACAACCAAACCCCCCTTGATTACCCTATCTCAATAGAAGAATTGGCACACAAGCTAAAATCACTAAAATTCAAAAAGGCATGCGGTCCTGACAGCATCAGAACAGAAATGCTAAAATACAGCACCCCCCCATTACAAAAAGCTGTGCTCAAACTTTTCAATCTCGTCCTTAGTTCTGGCTGCTTTCCTGACACCTGGAATCAAGGGATTATTACTCCAATCTATAAAAGTGGTAACAAATTGGACACAAATAACTACAGAGGTATGTGTGAACAGTAATCTGGGGAAGGTATTTAATTGTATTTTGAATGACAGGATTCAAACCTTCCTTAACGAACACAATACCCTTAGTAAAAATCAAATTGGATTTCTTAAAAATTGCCGTACAACAGATCACATTTACACCCTGCACACCCTAATCAATAAACATGTAAAAGACAAAAAAAAAAATGCAAAGATATTTGCTTGCTTTGTAGACTTCAAAAAAGCATTTGACTCGATTTGGCATGATGGATTATACTACCAACTTTTGCAAAATGGTGTAGGGGGTAAAACATTTGATCTAATTAAATCAATGTACTCAAATTGTAAATGCAGTATAAAAATTGGACAAAAACTAACCGACTTTTTCACACAAAATAGAGGAGTGAGGCAGGGCTGTAGTCTGAGTCCAACTTTATTCAATATTTACATCAACGAATTAGCGGTGCAGTTAGAACAGTCTACAGCCCACACAACCTTATCATGTTCAAATAGTCATTCCAATTGAGTAATCCAATCAGGTAAGGTAAGCGTATAGGCCTTATATAGTAGGGTGCAAAAGAAAAGTAGGTTCGTCTCATTTACTACCGTATACCACAAAACATGAAATTAAACAAGCTCGTGTTTTTCTATCAAACACTATGTTATTGCGTTGAACTGACATGTTTTTCCAAAGCAATACATTTCCCAAAAGAATCATGTTAGATCAATGTGAAGGACCTAGTACTGAACTAGAACTATGCTTATGTCATGTCTTATGTTATGCTTTGCGATAAACCATGCTTGTTCCCACCATGAATGTGTCATTGAGCAGGCACAAAGTATCAGTGGTTGCATGGCACATGTTTTTACCTCCAATGAATGCTTCTCAATACTGTGGCACAACATGTTCAAAGTTGTCCAACATTGATGTGCAATACTAAGTACATCTGAATGCCTATACTCTCCATGCCGCCTGTATAACACAATGACATTGAAATGACAAATACTTTATAAACTCAAGACTCCGGCCATCACTATCCGACTCAGTTACTGAGACTCTCATCCACTCATTCATCACCTCCCGCCTGGACTACTGTAATGGTGTTCTGTCTGGGCTGCCTAGTAAGGCCCTGGACAGATTGCAGTATGTCCAGAACTCAGCTGCCAGGGTGCTAACTCACACCAAGCCCTGGCAGCACATCGCCCCCATACTCAAGAAACTCCACTGGCTCCCTAGGCTACAGATCGAGTTATCAAGTCAAATTCATGCCAAGTGAGCTCGAGACGTAGGCCTATCTACCAGACCGACTGATCATTCCCTCACCTGCGCCCTCGATGGTTAGACTTCACAGACCTTCAGATAGCCTACAGTAACTTGTCACATGCACTTGTTGCAATCTCTGCTGATGGTGTGTGTGTGTGTGTGTGTGTGTGTGTGTGTGTGTGCGTGTGTGTGTGTGTGTGTGTGTGTGTGTTGGGGGGGGGGGGAGGGGGGGGGCATATCGTATACAATACATTTGTTCACGGTTGTTGACGGTTTGAATAAATGTGAGCAACCCTACCCATGAACAAAAACCTCTCCACCAACATGCCTACAGAAGCTGTTAAACAACAAGTTGACAAGAGTAGGCTAAGCCCATTAATAACATCCCATTCTTAACCCAAGCAGACATCGGGTGAAGTGAAACCTCTGGGCCACAACGCAACTCTCCGGTAACCCCCAGCGTTCATGGTTCAGTCCAACCCCAAGCGCAAAAACACAAAGTTAGAATATGAGTCAATGTTTGACTTTCGAACTTCTAAGGAGAAAATGCCAAGAACACTCAATGCAAAAAAATAAAACACGCAACAGTCATCAATTTACCAAGTAGTCTGAAAAATGAATAATTGAAAATTGAAAACATTTTTTCATTTTTTCATGTGAAATCTGCAAATAGAACAAAGCACTGCAAAGCGTTACACGGACCGGGTCAGGTGCCTTGCTCAAGGGCACTTCAGCCATGGTGGATTGGTCGGGGATCGAACCGGCAACCCTCCGGTTATAAGCCCGGTGCGCTAACCAGTAGGCTACACCACGGCTGCCCTTAAAACTGCTAGTGTACAGTGGCGTAACTATAGTAGGTGCAGCCGGTGCAGTCGCACCAGGGCCCGTGACCTCCCAGGGCCCGTCGCCCTGCCTTTTTTTTTTCTTTTAGAACTTCGCCATTAAGAATCAAACTATCAAATAGAAACGGTTAAATCAAATGTACCATCTTTCCTTGTCGTCATACTGTTTCGCCAGCTTATCTTTCTCTCTACTGAGATACAGCAAGGATATCTGGGTAGCTACAGTAGGCTTGGCGATTTGTTGCGTTTTTTTGAATGGATGCGGCTGCACATTTCAGTCATCGTTCAGTCATCGAGCGGCTGCAAGAAGCGGCAGGAGCGTAAAGAGCAAGGGGAAGGGTGGGCAAACTACTACTAACATCTATTGGTACTTTGGGGTTAACTGTAACCATTTTCTGAGGCTGTTGAAAACGCACCAAATCACACAATGTGGTCGTTTTGGGTGTCGTGGGTTGTAATAAAGGTTGTCGACGATCAAACTGACTACTTTTTTCATTCGTTTTAAGAGTTTAAAAGAAGAATTTCTAGTTGTCTTGCCAATCGCGCTCATAGTAGCCTATCCGCTGACGTCGGGTCCCGTAGCAACACAGTAGGCTACAGTTGTATGAGGCTGCTGAGCCTGTCTTGTTGGCGGTGGCCTGTTGGAGGGATTGTAAGAAAAGTTGTAATTGTCAAATCGACTCGTTCTTTTTTATTTCTTCATCTGAAGAGGAGGAGAAGAAGGATTGGCAGCGATTGCGGCCGGGGCAAAAGTATAGTGTGGAGAAACCAGGTCCGCAGAGGTACGGCTCGCCAGCACCTGGGCTACCTTGTTGAGTTTATGATGTGGTGTCAAAACCGCAAGGATGTTTTTCCCCCACAGTATTTTGGCAGCAGCTGCCGCCAAATTCGCCAAATTCTACCCTCCTGCTTGAATCAGACCGTCATCCGCACACAAGGATGTTTTTGACAGTAGGCTAGCCTATGTTGGCAGCAATTGCTAAATTCTATCCTCCTGCTTACCCAAGCTAGAAGAAAACCAAAAACTCTCCTCTTAAACTCTTCAAATTAATTTTAAAAGTAGTCAATTTGATTGTTGACGACCTTTATTACACGCTACGACACCCAAAACGACCAAATTGTGTGATTTGATGCACGTTTTAAACGGCCTCAAAAATGGTTACAGTTAACCCCAAAGTACCCATCTATTTTTCAACTTGCCAAGATGCTGGTGGTAGATTATTTACGACAGTGTAACATCCACATTCGGGGAAGTGTGTAGCTAATTGCTCTCATGTTTCTGACATTGCGTGTGACTGTGACAACAGCTGAGCGATCTTTTTCCAAACTCCGTCTTATTAAGACTTACCTGAGGATCAGCATGGGGAGCTAGAGGCTCAGTGGGTTAGCTATCCTGTCCATTGAAAATACGAGAGCCAGAGCATTAAATATTGGGAACATCGTTGACGACTTTGCACAACCAAAGGTCTCACGGCCTAATTCATGCATATTGGGGATTGTATGCATATTAATTATTATTTGGTTTCTGCACGGTTAAATAAGTTAGGCTAAATTAAGTTTCGTTACTGCGCAGTGCGAGTTTATAAGCAAGCAATCTACGCTTACAGTTTCAGCAGAGGGTTGAAAAAGTTTCAGCGCATTGGGTGTTCCCATAATTCCATGCGAGTTGATGTTAATGCAGTATAGGCTAGGCTAATATTAGATTACACTGGCCTGCAGACTATTAATAAAGTATTTTTTTTATGTTTTCAGAATGGATCATGTAGTCGTGTGATTTTTATTTGAAATTGTATCTTTAACTACTAAACTACTTCGGTGCCTCAGGTCCTTTGCATAGTCACCCTTAATGTGTATTGCATGTATCAGAGTTAATACTTCCTGGGATACAACATTGATGTATCTCAGCGCAAGGGCCCGAAAAGTTATCTCGCACCAGGGCCCGCACTTGCCTAGTTACGCCACTGCTAGTGTAGCTATTTTGTCATTTCATTTTTCATAAACTGTAAGGTTGCAACCACTTGTTTCTTGGTCCGTGTATGCTTCGTTAATTTGATATTCAATTGAGAATCAAAAATCAAAAAATACAAAAATGACTTGTTATTTCATTATGTGTTTATGAATGTGATACGAAGAAGCAATTAACGCTTTGTTTTTCAGACTTTCGATTTCGTGGTCAGATCAAAAGTAGAACATTTGAAAAAATGACTTAGGGACAAAATTGATTTTGATATTTATTTTTTCCCGATTGCTGTGACCCCGGAAATTATTTATTGACTTTCAATTGCCAGCTGCTGCTTCTGTCAGACCAGTCCGAATATAACTTTACCATATAGGCTATAGGCCTACACAATTTAACCTAAAGACTATGGTTAGCCTAGGCTATAGGCTATTTAAACGTCCCCTCAGCAATCTAGGTTTTTCTAATTTGAATTGTTTGCTCTGCTTGTGAATGAAGTTGTGGTCCACTTTTTGCTAAAATAGCCCACAGCTGTTAGCCTATATTTCACATGTCTTTCGTCCGAGTGGTTGTAGTGTAGTGATGGCACCATAGACAGTAAAAGATAAAACTCCTGCAGCTGTTGTGAGCAACGCAAAGAAACCAGTAGTTGGGGAAAAGCAGACATACAAACATAACACCGGTCAGCGGACTTAAACTGCCACCTCGTGGCGATAAGTTGTAATACAATTCAATGTGGGTGAATTAAGTGGCCACTTCTAGGGAATTCCAATGTGCAAAAGAACCGCACTCACTCGTTCGTTATCTTTTTATTCCTTATTGTAGCACCATGCCTAAAAAACAAACGCGTTTCGGCGTCAAGCCGTCAGTGTGTCAACCCACTGTAGCCTACTTCCATGCAATAACATGGCCTGATAACCTAGGCCAGGCATCACCAAGTGGCGGACCGTAGTCCGGGTCCGGACCCAGTGACGGTAGGTACTGTCCGGACCCGTTGAAATTATCGGCCTAATATTATCAAAGAGCATCGTCCGTAGCCAAGCCAATCAACTCGAGTGTTTACCTTTCAGCAACAGAGAATAGGCCTAGCGGGAGAGAGAGGAGATGAGAGAAAATGGCTTGCTCAAAAATGATGGTGAAAACCGAACTTTTAAAGATGAATGGACGGACGGACCAATACGTTCGTGCTGCTGTGAATATGCGTTGTGAAACTGTGGCGAAGTTAGCGTGCGTCACTGAGATCAAACACGGGTCGTTAGAGGAAAGGTACACGCAGAAGTCCGCAGTGAGGGCAAGTAAAACTTGAAAAGACAAACAAACGCAAACCCCGATGGAAACATTACTTTCCTCGGCGGAGGTAGGATAATAATTATCAAATTGAAAGCACACTATGACAGGTCTACTCGTGTGATCACGCATGCATGTACAGGCAAATTAGTGTTCGTTAAAGATTGCGTGGATTTTGATGCAACACAAGAGAGCATTTAGCGATGGGACAGCAGCTGTGAATGAGTGCTTAATGCGGCTGCAGAAACTTTACAGATCCCACTGTCAGCTTCAACAACAAGATTCAAGAACATCTGAACTATTAGCAGAGGATACTAGAACGCAGTATGCAAAGGTCTTTTTTTCGTTTCTTAAAGATCCACTTTTATTTTATTCAAAAGATTCGGAATGTTTTACATTAGGCCTAGGCTGCTTGAAATAGGCCCTAAGTTCAGGCTGCTCAAAGTTATTTTGCACTTTATATTTATTCTATTCAGAATAAATTCAGTGTCTGTTGTCTGTCTTTCTTGAAATGTAGGCCTAGTAAAGACAACTACAGTATTGTTTTGCATTCAAGTACCATTCAAGTTAAGACTTTTTGGTATGTTACAAGCATATTACTTTGAAAACACTTGAAATGTAACAATAAATTAAATAGGCCTAGAAATGTACATGCGTTATTGATTTTATTAACTTCAGGGTAGCCTACACTATTTTCAGTGACAATTTAAGATTCGGACCTTTGCCGGGAGGACATTTTAGTAACTGGACCTCTTTGGATTTTAATTGAATACCCCTGACCTAGGCTACTACAGATTAATCATTAGGCTACTTCTATAGGCCTAATCATGGAGCAACGATTTGGGCGAATGCAATGTTCAAGAAAACAGGCACGAGAAGGGAGATGATTTTCTGACGATTCAACAATGACACTGAGTTGCGCAAAGTCGCGCAGATTCTGGTTTGCCAGACAATATTTTCTGTCGCTAAAATTGCCAAAAGTCGCTAAAGCTAGCAACAAATAAGTCACTAAATTGGCAACACTGAGCACTGAAAGACCAAGAAAGTGACTCTGAATTGGCTTCCAGGTCACAGCAATCGGAAAAAAATAAATATCAAAATCAGTTAGCCCTGAGTCCGTTTTTTAAATGTTCTACTTTTGACCTGACCACGAAATCAAAAGTCTGAAAAACAAAGCGTTATTTTCTTCTTCGTATCACATCCATAAACAAATAATGAAATAACAAGTCATTTGTTTGAGTTTTTGATTTTTGGTTCTTAATTGAATATCAAATGAACGAAGCATACACTGACCTTTCTTCTCACATTTCAACCAATTACAGTTTTTTCAATTGCTTACACACAATTTTTCAAACCGAGTTCTTTTTAACAAAATGTAAGCACACCTATCCAAACGCCACACTCAGTTTGCATAATTCCTAGATTATTTGCAAAATGAAACACTTCAGTCAAAACATACACACTTCAGTCAAAACATACACACTTCAGTCAAAACGTATACACATATTTGTAAAAATGCCATTAGTTGTCATTTAACAAACACAGTCCTCAATGATCAGACACTATTGCAGCCAGTTTCACACTGCAGTGATAAATGCAAAGCACATTTGTAAAAAGAAAAATTAGGAAATAGCATCCGCAAGATTTTTGCCCAGACATTGTTATGTAAGGAATCATTTAGATGTCCAAAAAATAGTGACAAACCCACAACATTCTTCATGATTAGTTCGACATAGGGAAAATGTACATAAATAGGTCTATAAACTTGCGCTTGCACTGTACAACACGGAAGACTGCTGTAGACTGAATATTTCAAGTATTTCTTTTCAATACTAACCCTATTTCTAACCATAATCAGTTACAGTAATCAACCAACAATGAAATCAATTGAACAAATAAAATCTGTAGACAAACAAAAACTACTGCATAAAGTACATACACTAAAGTACATACATAGCAACAAGACTGTACCTGTATAGCACACCCGAGTGCTGCGTTTTCAATTTTGCACATGTGTGCTTACACACCTGGTGGATGTGATTATCCAATTCGTTTATCAGTGTAGTCATTGGCAATCCGGGGCTTTCTAATGACAAGGAAGTAACCTCACAATCCTTACCTGTGTCTAAGGTGTGGAAATGTGTGTAGAGTTTTACAAATCACTGTGTGTAATGTTTTGCAAAAAGGGTGAAGCAGACATTGTGTGTAATGTTGTGCAAATCTGTGAAGGTGTTGTGCTCCTTGGAGTAAAATTTTGCTAATTGTGTGAAAAAAATTATTTTCGTGTGTAAACAATCGTAAAAAACTGTAAAACATTTCCAAAAGGATGGGAAACATCCACAGTATGGCATTGTGCACTAGGTTGTAGGCTACTGTAAAAAAAGGAAAAGTCAGGGCTGTCCAATTCATCAAACAATATTAGGTTACAATTACAATGACTTAAAGGGATAGTTCGGATTTTAAGACACGAAGTTGTATGGGTTCCCTGTCAGCAACGTAGTGCATCAGCACTGACTTACCCCCGACAGCGTCCTGTGAGCCGAGATCCAGCCGGTTTTAGATCGTTTTTGATGCTGAAGAAAGTAGTCCGGCAAGTTTCTGGGGTCACGAAAGTAAAGTGTTTTTCTTCTCAAAACCATATGCGTTCAACAGAGTGATATATTTGCACCACAAAAACGTTGTCCAGGAAAAATTCAAACCTCGTTATCACTTACTTATTTTTCGCGATTCCTATCACTGCGCGCTACTGACAGCTGGACAACGTTTTTGTGGTGCAAATATATCACTCTGTTGAACGCATATGGTTTTGAGAAGAAAAACACTTTATAGTCCATGGGCCAGGACCCTAAAAATCACATATTGGTATCACCTGAGGTGGCAAAATCTATCAATGATTTTTGTAATCCTCCATGCCTGAGGGACATTATTTGGTATGATAACCCTCTCTAAGTGGTAGCTTAGTTGTATTTTTCCTAGCTTTTATACATGCACACAGTAAATTATACAATACAAGCCTATGTACAGATGTGGGTGCCTCAAAGTCTGGAGGAAGGTGGGACATGTCTTAATCCATGTTATATCACATGTAGATGCCATAGGCTTTTAGAAAATATATAGTTTAGATGGATTATATAGCTTTTCATGAATCACATAGGCTAAAATGTATCCGTCATACACTTTTTCACCTACATAATATAGGATTAGATAGAGGCAAAGGACTGAAAGTGGGTGGGTCAAATCCCAACTCTTGCTATATCACATCTAGAGAGTATGGGCTTTTAGAAAATGTATGGGTTAGATAGCTGAATATACTTTACACAGCTATTTTAGACCCATAACCAATAGCTGTCCATTGAAAATCAATGCATTTCAATGTAATGCAAAATACATTACAGCTAGGGTATAGTGATATGGAGGAAGTTGGGAAATATCTCAATACACATTTTTATCACATCTAGAGTATATAGACATCTCAGAAAAATATATTTTAGGGTAATTAACCTGTTTTCTTTAATGATACCAGAACTATAATGATCGTATATGCCATGATATTTCAATTCGAAAGAGAGTGCATGTAGGTCCTACATAAGTATTGGGCCTAAATTCTGCTTTTTCAATTTGTCTGGAAGAAGATTTCTTTTCTGAACATTCTACAGTAGAAATGTAATCCGCCAACTTTAGAATTGTTAGAGTGTGTTGGTGTTTGCTGGGTCAGTGTGTGGAAGCAGTACAGTTAGGCTACAGAACAACAATGGCTGTTGTAGCGTCAAAAACAGATTACACCTTTTTACCTTTATACTTGGTTGTACAAATAGGGCATAAGGTGAGTCCTGTTTATTTTTTATTTGCGCTATGACTCAGATGTGTGAGAAAGAGTAAGGATATGACCAATGACTAGGCTACTTGTGAAAGACTAATAACCCAACCGGCCCAAGTAAGGTACTAACATCATTATCAAGTAATGATGTCTGCTGTAAACCGTACTCAATAGATGTAGCCAGTTTAAGCTGTAGACTTCCAATTTGTGCATGAACAATAGAAAGGACAAAAATAATATTCAGAGATGTAGCCTATGTATGAGAGAGCAGTTTCAGTTATACAGTACTACTACTACTACTACTATTACTACTAATAATAATAACTTGGATTTATATAGCGCCTTTCATGGTACCCAAGGTTGCTTAAAAATTTGGGAGAGGGGTTAAGGGTCAAAGGACTTAATAAATGTAAATAAATGTTTTCAGGTGCTTTTTGAATATGGGCAGGGACGGGGCAGAACAGACATGGAGTGGTAGAGTATTCCAGAGTGTGCGAGCATTGACAGAGAAAGCCCTGTCCCCAAAAGTCCGCAACCTGGTGCGGGGGGTGGCCAGCAGGTCCTTGTTAGAGGACCGCAGGGAACGTGACTGAGTGTAGGGGATGGGGTGCAGGAGATCTGTGAGGTGAGAGTCCATGGAGAGATTTATATGTGAGCAGGAGGATCTTGTAGGCAGTGTGTGACTTGACTGGCAACCAATGGAGCTGTTGGAGGATGGGAGTGATATGCTGCCAGGGCTTTGTGTGGGTTAGAACCCTGGCAGCTGAGTTCTGGACATACTGGTGTCTGCTAAGTAGTCCAGGCAGGAGGTGATGAAGGCATGGATGAGTGTCTCTGTTACTGAATGTGTGAGCGAAAGCCGGAGTGAGATGCTTCTGAGGTGGTAGAAGAACTTGATGACATTGTTCATGTGGGACCCGAAGGAGAGAGTGGAGTAGGATAACACCCAGGTTGTGCTCCTCGGTAGATGGGGAAGTGTAGCAGCCATCCACGACCATGGCCAGGTCTCCAATTTTTCTGAGCAGTGGTGCAGGGGCCACCACCATAACCTCTGTCTTATTACTGTTGAGTTTGAGTAGGTTTGTGGTCATCCATGATTTGAGTTCCCGCAGGCAGTTGACAAGTTGTGTGGGTGGGAGATGGGAGGAGGGGTTTGTGCTGATATAAAGTTGAGTGTCATCGGCATAGGAGTGGAAGATGAGTCCATGTTTACGGATAATATGACCTAGGGGTAACATGTAAATGGTGAACAGCAGAGGACCAAGCACAGAGCCCTGGGGTATGCCATGGTTGATGGCCATTTAGTAGGAGCCATTGAGAGTGATTAATTGTGTCCGGCCGGTGAACCAGGGCAGTGTTGTGCCACTAAGGCTGATGAGCTCAGAAAAGCAATGGAGAAGGATGGGAAACTGTGTCAAAAGCTGCAGAAAAGTCAAGGAGGATGAGGATGGTGTCGGCAGCATCAGTAATGGTGGATCCTGAAATCAGATTGGAGAGGTGCAAAGAGCTCATGGTGGGACAAGTGATGTTGAAGCTGGGCAACCACTGCTCTTTCCAGGATAGTGATGAAAGGGAGGTTGGAGATTGGACGATAGTTGTTGGGGTCATCAGGGTCTGAGCCTGGCATCTTGAGAGTGGGGATGCCTGCTGCCAT
Organism: Sardina pilchardus; assembly: GCF_963854185.1. Classification (NCBI taxonomy): domain Eukaryota; kingdom Metazoa; phylum Chordata; class Actinopteri; order Clupeiformes; family Clupeidae; genus Sardina; species Sardina pilchardus. The sequence continues at coordinate 5,590,360 of NC_084998.1, forward strand.
TTTGAAGCTGGATGATACCACACCAGAGACAAGAGATGCATTTATGATGTTTTCAACTGACGGAGAATGGGAAGACAGGCCTTGACCAGGGTGGTGGGCATTGGGTAAAGATTGCTGGTTGATGTCTTAGCTGAGGTGACCAGTTTTTCAACTTGGTCGGCATCCAGTGGAGAGAAGGCAGTTCGTAACTGAATTTATTTGAATTTGGAAGTTTGACTGGCAGAATACTGATGATAGAGTCAAGCCACAGTATTGCTCTCTCTCTCTCTTCCTCACATACACAAAACATGTTCTCTCATTTGTAAATGTTGGGAATTCAGGAATGGCTGAACTAAATTTGATGTATGAGGATTTCCTAATTTCTTCATATTTTGTGAATTCTGTTTATATGACCCCCAAAGTGCAGTGTGGGCACAATCTTTCCTCTCTGGCCAGCCAGGTTTGCCTGCGTCTGCCTTTTTCTATGGCAAGATTGTGTTCACTGAGTCTGTACATTGTCAATGTTTTCCTGAGTTTAGGGTCTTTTACTGTGCTCAGGTAAGTAGCTGTTGTTTATTCATGTTTGAGGGCCAAATAGCATTGTAATTGTGTTTTGGTGACTTCTTTCCAATATGTAATGTATTCTTCCTTTTCAGTGTTTATAATTTGGTTGGGTCCAATTTTTCTGACAATAAAGTTGTCCTGAGACTGAGTGATGTTGGTTGGAGTTATGTCACGGAGTCTATAGGACAAGTTGGCTTAGTGCACTCTTTTCTATATTTTGTTCTTGGCATTTCAGGGCTAAATAGTGGAGTGAAAGGGGGTTGCTAATTTTAAATATTGCCAGAATGTAAGGGCTCTTTTCTGAATAGTAATAATAAGTGGGTACTGCCTAATTCTGCCCTGCATGCATTGTTTGGAGATTGCCTCTGTACTCGGAGGATGCTTTTACAGAACTCTGCATGCAGGGCTTCAGTTGGGTGTTTGTCTACTTTGGGAAATTCATTGTGTGTTACTGGACCCCACACCTCAGAACCATATAGTGCGATTGGTGCAATTATGCTTTGGAAAAAATGTATCCAAATTCTAATTGATAGCTCTAATGTAGTTGATCATTTGATAGCGTTTCTCTCCCTCACATGCACACACTCACTCACTCACTCACTCACTCACTCACTCACTCACTCACTCACTCACACACACGACACACACACACAAAACACACTTCACATAGTCCCTCTCTCTATGTCTTCTCTATTCTGGGATGTACAGTACAACAATCTGCAATATTCCCTCTCTCTCTCTCCCTCTCTCTATGTCTTCTCTAGTCTTGGATGTACAGTACAACAATCTGCAACCTGAAAGCAACAGAGAATCAATGATGTGCTGAAATGAGGCCTTTTCTTACTCAGCAACAGTGTATGTGTGTGTGAGTGAGAGAGAGAAAGAGAGAGAGACAGAGGGAATACTGTATATGAAGTGTGTTTTGTGTGTGTCTGTGTAAGAGAAAGAGAGAGAGAGAGTGTGTGTGTGTGTGTGTGTGTGTGTGAAGGAGAGAATGTGTTTGTATATATGAAGTATGTGTGAGTATATGTGAGGAAGAGAGAAAGAGAGTGAGAGTGCAATACAGTGGCTTGAACTGTGGATCTGACTGTGGATTTGACTGTTCATCATCAGTATTCTGCCACTGTAAATTCCAACTCCTTACTCATTCTCACACATCTGAGTCATAACGCAAATAAAAAACTGAATTTAGGCCCAATAGTTATGCAGGATCTACATGAATTGAAATATCATGGCATATACGATCATTATAGTTCTGGTATCATTAAAGAAAACAGGTTAATTACCCTAAAATATATTTTTCTGAGATGTCTATATACTCTAGATGTGATAAAAATGTGTATTGAGATATTTCCCAACTTCCTCCATATCACTATACCCTAGCTGTAATGTATTTTGCATTACATTGAAATGCATTGATTTTCAATGGACAGCTATTGATTATGGGTCTAAAGCAGTGCTTGAAGTGGGCCGGAACGCAGCGGAACGCAGTTCCGGGACTTCTGTATTTTCGTCTTTTGGGTTCCGCCACTTTTTTCAGCGTTCCGGTACTTACTGAAACTGATCCGACGCAGTGACAGTCACAGTGGCCCGAGAATAGACAATATCACAAGACCGATGAAAGACTACATTACCCACGAGCCACAACAGTGCCCTATCACAGTGTTTCTCAATCTACCGGGCCGCGAGAAGATTACCATCGGGCCGCCGGCAGACCCTCTCTTCCCTCTTCGAGAGACGCACCATGCCGCGGCCGCACCCATTCTTCTCGGTTATTGCTGCGCGAGAAAATCGCACAGAAATAACATGCATATCATATGAAACTGCAGAACCTGACCTTTCCAATGGTACTAGCCGTTTCTGTGATGAACGGTTCGCGAGATAATTAGCATTGAAAATTACAGTTACCTACAAAAATGAATGGCACATTCAGTTCTGCGTCATACCCATTAGTCTCTGTGAAATATCTGACGATTTCGTTACTGCCCTATGGCAAACTACATATCAAAATAAACAGGAGATCCTACTGATTCCAACGGCGTATAGCATGCCTCTGTGTAATTAGCTATAATCACGAGAAATCCTTTTTGGAAATCACATCAAATTTCTGCATTTTTTCATACCTCTCCATATCCCCCACTTCAAAATAATTTATTTTTCATATCAGAAGTTGTATTCAGACCCCTGTTTGTCATATAGCCATGGCAGATGCTTGAAATGCCATTTCAGGACCCAAAATAGCAATAGAAAGTGACACAGTCACACTTACCCATGCACTTGTTCTGACTTTTGACCTAATCATTGTTCTTGGCCAGTTATTGTTAATTAAATCAATGTAACAAGTAGGCCTACAACCTATTTAGCAGTTTTCTTCATCTGGGCCTTTAGCCCAAAGGTTTCTGTTTCTAGGCCTAGGGCCCTTATTAGCCCAGTCTATTGTTAGGCCTACAAGTGGCTATACTGCACTGGTCTGGTTCGTGTTGTTTTAATGGTTTTCCATATTCCATTTGTTAATTAGAAAAAAGTAACCCAGGCCTATAGGTTAGTGCTTGAAAAAATTATTAAATAAAAAAAGTTTTTCAACCAACATATCCTAAAGACTTGATTTTATTTTTCACCGCACAAATGTCAAATGTCAGAAAATTAGAGTTCCTGCACTTATTTTTTCCCACTTCAAGCACTGGTCTAAAGTAGCTGTGTAAAGTGTATTCAGCTATCTAACCCATACATTTTCTAAAAGCCCATACTCTCTAGATGTGATATAGCAAGAGTTGGGATTTGACCCACCCACTTTCAGTCCTTTGCATCAATCTAATCCTATATTATGTAGGTGAAAAAGTGTACGACTGATACATTTTAGCCTATGTGATTCATGAAAAGCTATATAATCCATCTAAACTATATATTTTCTAAAAGCCTATGGCATCTACATGTGATATAACATGGATTAAGACATATCCCATCATCCCACACACTTGTATACACCTATACCTACACATAGGCGTGTATTGTGAATTGTACTGGGTATGGGTATAAAAGCCAGTAAAAATACAACTAAGCTACCACTTAGAAAAGGTTATCATACCAAAACATATCTTTCAGACATAGAGGATTAAGAAAATCATTGATAGATTTTGCCACCTTTGGTGAGCCCAACTTCTGCTCTGGCCCATGGATTATTACTTTCGTGACCCCAGAAACTTGCTGAAGAAAATAGTCCGGCATCAAAAACGAACCCATACAACTTCGTGTCTTAAAATCCGAACTATCCCTTTAAAACAGTCTAGTTTTGAATGAAACACAACCTTATCATGTTCAAATAATCATTCCAATTGAGTAGGCTAATCCGTTTTTGTAATTTAATCAAGTAAGGTAAGCGTATATAGTAGGCCTATGTGCAAAAGAAATATAGGTTTGTCTCATTTACTATACACAATACATGAAATTAAACAAGCTCATGTTTTTCTATCAAACACAATGTTATTGCGTTGAACTGACATATTTACAGGACTGGGCCTATAGTGATCACCAATAGTGTAGATACACTCCTAATGCCCCCCCCCCCCCCCCCCCCCCCCCCCTCATTCAAGCGTTACTCAAATAAAGCCTATAGAATCACAAATCATCTCAGTCTTCTAGCAAGCTATAGCTGTGGAATGGTTTCAGATTTGCCGTAAATATTAAATCTGAAGTTCATGTTAATAGCCTACTTTTAAGCAGAAAGGAGAATAAATGTGCGATCAGGTGTTTAAGAAGCATACATTTTCCACTTCAATTATCAACAGCACTAGCCTACTGCCTCTGTCAGTCAAAGGTGCCTTGTAGGGCGAGCGTCACTATAGTCGCATCCGTTTTTACTGGAATGTCTGCGAAGGGGTGTGTCCGGCACGGGCAAAGCGTTGTTGCAGGATTCTAAACCGCGATCACAACGGTTACAGATGGCAGATGTTGATAACGTTTTTAAATTTCAGTTGAAAATCAGTAGTTTTAACTACGTTACACGAAAACGAGACACATCGCAAAATACCGTAACAGATGCTTGATAGACGGGGCCTTGTGTTATTGTCCAAATATTTAGAGTCGAAAAAAGAACTTGTTTTAATTTGGCAAAATAATAATGCCTAAACGACACAGAAGGCAAATAAACTAATTCTAGCAATGCATGTTGGGACGAAGATACAGAGATATTGGAAATGCGATCGTAGCCTTGCTATTGATAATGGACTATAGAGACTTGGCAGTGTAACTATAAGTTGGGATAGAATGCAGTACAACTCAACAAGTGACTTCTTTTACCTTCTCCTGTATACCAAACAGAGGTCATTACTCTCCATCTCTGACCCCTTGGATTGTGCCAACAGGTCCAGATGTTGAAATGAAACAGAGCTTTGTTAAAGCTGCTAGTGTAGCTATTTTGTCATTTCATTTTTCATAAACTGTAAGGTTGCAACCACTTGTTTCTTCTCACATTTCAACCAATTAAAACATTTCCATAAGGATGGGAAACATCCACTAGTATGGCATTGTGCACTAGGTTGTACTGTAAAAAAAGGAAAAGTCAGGGCTGTCCAATTCATCAAACAGTATTAGGTTACAATTACAATGACTTAAAACAGTCTAGTTTTGAATGAAACACAACCTTATCATGTAATAGTCATTCCAATTGAGTAATCCGTTTTTGTAATTTAATCAAGTAAGGTAAGCGTTAAACAAGCTCATGTTTTTCTATCAAACAATATTATTGCGTTGAACTGACATATCTTTCCAAAGCAATACACTCACCCAAAAGAATCATGTTAGATCAATGTGAAGCACCTAGTACTGAACCAGCAAGGCAAAGGAACACATGGGATGTGCTTGCAGTTAATAGTGTTGCCAATGGTTTCCACACAAGTTTATTAAAGAGAACTATGCTTATGTCATGTCTTATGTTATGCTTTGAGATAAACCATAATTGTTCCCACCATGAATGTGTCATTGAGCAGGCACGAAGTATCACTGGTTGCATGGCACATGATCTTACTTCCAATGAATGCTTCTCAATACTGTGGCACACCATATTCAAAGTTGTCCAACATTGATGATGCAATACTAAGTACATCTGAATGCCTATACTGTCCATGCTACCTGTATAACACAATGACATTGAAATGACAAATACATTATAAACGTCACTTCATAAATTTCACTCTAACTAGATCAAATTGGGTTGTCACAGCATGAAACAGTTAAACCTAGACATTTCATTCATGTGCAACCGCTGTACATGATAAAATCAAGTAAATTCAGCGATTCTTTTTTTTTTCTTCAGTGTATAGTGAATAATTAGCCACCATGTGACTCCCTATAGTACATTATGCTGTGAATGAGTGAATTTTCCACACATAAGGCCTGTCTACCAACAGTGTTGCAGGGCCTTTTTAGTCTATAGTGGGGAAGAGTGGGCATCTACGATCGCAGGTGTTATGAGAATATTATATCTATCTGCATCTATCTCTATGGCCCAATAATGTTCTGATTTCCTCATTCCTGATAAATAAATGGCTCACCACAAAATGATGACACTTTAAAGCATATTTATATATTAAAAAAGTACATTTAATTACTGTGAAAAGGAAATAAAGTTGACAAATAGGTTCACAACAGCCTCACTGTTGTTGTCTGAGACCATCTGAGTGTTTGTTTTCTGGTGAAAAAGAAAGCCAAAGATCAGTGCAAAGGCTACAGGACTGAGTTCTACAGCCCAGCAGCACGGTGTCCAGTCTAGCGTCCAGTCTAGCGTGAGGGGGCCACAGGCCCTGCTGGTCCTTGGTGGACATCTACATGTCCTCCACACTCCACTTGTACGCCATGTCCTGCACGGCTTTCTTGTCAGCCATCCTACTGTAGCGCTTCTGTTCAAAACCGTTGGACCTGCAAGGGAGGGAGATTTACAATGCGCTCCACACACAGTACTTCAGATAATCTTCATATAGTTTTAATATCAAAAGATACAGTTGCCGCTTGTACCTGTCCACGCCATCCCAGCGGTATCCGGGCATGATGTTAAAGCGGTTTGGGGGTGGGGCTGGTCCTCTATATCGTGGTTTCTCTGAAAAACACACAGGCACAGGCAGAATGATGGCACTATCGGTGGCCCACAGTTTAAAAATCATACAAACATATACAAAAAGAAAATCACATTATTAATGCAATCACAAATTAATCATAGCCATTTCCCGAAGAACAAATAACAGGCCTACTGTATTTCATCACATTAGAAAGACTAGACTAAGGCTCCTAGTACTCTATAAATAACATACAGTATCTATTCATAACATATGAGATATGACTCAAGCCTGAGGTGCTGACGTCTAGCACACCTTTAATGCCTTTCAGCTTGTTCTCCTTGGCTTTCTTCTTGCGCAGCAGGGCAGCCATGGGATCTCCATCCCTCTCCTGCTCCCTCAGCATTCGGTCCAGGTCCTCGTCGTCTCTGTGTCGGGCCAGGGGCTTATGGGCCTCCCTCAGGGCATCCTCCACATTCTGCTGCTGCATCTGGCCCTGAACCAACCTACGGAACAGACATGAGTTAAAGGAAGTATAAGCAGAATGAATGGAGGTCTATGGAGCTGTACTCCTCAAAATCCACTTCTCTCAGGATATCTTTTTTTGTCTACGAATTTGACTGTTGCATTCGAAAGGGGAGGCAAAGTAAATGTTATTTTTCTAATATATATGTTCAATTTATATACAAGCACATTTAAGACCAAAGTACTTCACACAGTGTAATAAAAGAATAAAAGAAAAAGATACCAAACACACAAAAATAGATTATTTACGAAGACATAACAATAACAGATTAGAGGGGATGGAGAGAGTTACACTTTTCTTGTATGACCTGATGAAGGCCCTATAGGCCAAAAGGTCATTGCCTAATATAACTTATCATATGCAGAGTGAGCAGTGAGTCTTTATCACTGATTGTAAACACGGTATAAGCCAAGATAATGACATAACACATTGTCGTCAGAAAAATCATTGAGGTACTATCATCTAGCACATGTTCCATGACATGGCCATTTGTACAAGTCAGTATGCTCTGTGGTACTGTAATGATTGAGAAGCACTAGACTCACCCTTTGCCCCACTGAGCATATTTCTCATCCTTCTCCGCCTTCTCCCCAGCCTTCCTGCTCTGTTCCTGCCGTTCAGCGTCGATGTCCCGCTTTCTCCCCGACTTGTCTCGGAACACAGTCTGCGCATTACGGGATTCCTCTGAATGTGAAATAACAAAAACAATTATTTACATTGAATTAAACAAATACAAAACATCGCAAAAATGTATGACATGATCAACAACAGGAAGATAGAAGGCATCAACAAAGACCTTCAAGAGGTTTGTTGTGCTTTTCTCTCCGTCGAATCTCTTCTTGCTCCTTTCTTAGGGTTTCCACGGATACGAGACCTGCAGCTCCGCCCGACAACATCCGTGGAGCCTGGAACACATTAAAGGAATAGTTCGGAATTTTGGACATAGGACCTCATTTCCAACTTTACCGAGGTGATATAGGTCGGTGGAGACCCCTTTGCTAACGCTGTTTTTGAGCTAACACATTTCTACGGTAACATCAGTCTGACATCAACAACAGTCTTACTCACTCCACCGCACACCCGAGACAAGTCAATTAAATCGTCGGACTATCGATATACATGTCCGTGTTGATAGAATCATTTTAGAAATAAAACTAACCTTGCAACTCAATGATTTATTACATTTTGAGGGACTAGTTTCTCAATATCAATCCGCCACTGCCATACGGGGAACAAAGTAGGCTATTGCAATGCGATGCAAGGTTTGTTTTATTTCTAACATGGTTCTATCAACACTAGGCATGTGCATCGATAGTCTGACGTTAAAATGTATTTGTTTCGGGTGTTCTGTGGAGTGTTTTCAGTGGCAGGCTGGATGTTACCGTTGACTTGCGTTATCTTGGCATCAGATTAGCACGAGATGAACGCTGCAACTCATAGGAAGGGCAGAAATTCAGTGAAAATGGTCTTCACCGACCTATATCACCCAGACTGAGTTGGAAATGAGGTCCTATGTCCAAAATTCCGAACTATTGCTTTAACAGGTCAATAAAAGTGCATTCATTCCAAACAGATTAGCCTACCTGACTGATTACCAAAACAGCTGGTGATCATCAATTCATCATCATGCAGTTCTACCATACCTGCATATACCAATTCCTCCTCTGTGACAATAAAAATATTTGACTGTCAACTTGTCATACAATCACTTAAAAGCACCGTCAGTGATTGTACGCGATTTCACATTCAGCAATCATCTCCTACAAGCTGCCAACTCCATGAGTGCACTGTTAAAAGTGTAGTCAAGTGTAGGCTGCCCACACTCCAAAAACTGGAATTAAACAAAGTAGGAGCAGCCTGCCCCCCAAACAAATTGAAACCCTTTGTGGAGTTTCTCTGGAAATACTGAAGGGAGGGGTGAGCCACTCTGGTGGGTATCAATTGGTCCTACCTACCTGGTAATGAAATGTTGGCTAAAATGCTCAAATGTACTGTACGTTGTTTTGGGCAGAAGCATCTGCTTATAATTTTACATAAACATAAACATGCATGACTTCCTGATCCATTGCTGACTGCATCTTTAAAAGCCTAACTTTGTTCAGCACACTAGCAGTTCTTTGGGAAGAGCTATCCGCCTGTGACTTGCTCGTGTACCTGTGAGTCAGGGGAGGCACGTCGGCGAGGAGGAGAAAGATCAGAGTCGGACCCTCCTCCACCCTGCGGTCGCCTCCGTGGAGGGGAGAGGTCCGAATCAGAGCCACGGCCACCCTGCCTCTTCTTTCTTGGGGGAGAAAGATCAGAGTCTGACCCTCGCCCGGTTTGAGGACGTCTCCTTGGCGGTGACTGGTCAGAGTCGGAGGCCCTCCTGTTTGGACCCTTTTTGCGGGGCGGTGAAAGGTCAGGATCTCTGGAACTGCCTTTGGATTTTTTGGAGTGTGAAGACCCTTCTGTAATAATAAGCAAAAAGAGCTTGAACCTTACTCTGCCTAATATAGTCATAGACGTAAATGAAAGGTCATATATATAGTAGTATAGTGTAAGTAAACACAGACTACTGCGCCATCTTGTTTGGAGTGGTCATGTAATATAATTGATGGTTTAAAGATAAGTATGCGTAAACAAACAAACAAATGTACCTTTACTGTTTCTGTTCTTACTCCTCAAGGGGGAACCCTTCGAAATCTTCCTTGGGGGCGAAGGTGACGAAGAATCATGACGTGCTCTTTGCTGTGGTGAGAGGTCTGGTGAATCATGACGTGCCCTTCTCTGTGGGGAGATGTCTGGGGAATCATGGCGCGCTGGTCTACTTGGAGAGAGGTCTGGGGAATCATGACGTGCTCCTCTAGGTATGGAGTCTTCGTTTTCCTGAGATTCGCCAACCGAAGCTGAAATATCATATTTATAAACATAGTTTCACAAGTGTGAAATAAGTAGAAACTGGCATTTGTTATTGCAGTACAACGCATCTCTCACCTGACTCGTCATCTCCCAGCGTCCTCCACTTGTTGCTTGTCCTAAATGCTTCTAGTAGTCTCACCTCTTCGGGACGCTCGTCTATGAATTCCGCAACCTAGGAGAGAAATGTTACGTTACTGCATTACGCAAAGGTCAGAAGGTCTGACAGATGATTGCAATTTCTTTTGACGGCGTGACAGCAAAAAGCAGTTTCTCAACCTGCAGCTACGCTGCGCTAAGTTACCAAATTCTGGAGCTAGCGTTAGGCTACTCCCGGAAGACACTTTCTTGTTTCTTCTACCCACAAACAGAATGCACCTTTGCAGGAAAATCGATAGGCTTACCACGGGGGCTTCGTCGTCCTCATCTTCCTCAATCTTCTTCTGTTTCTCTTCATCGTTGTCGTCATCCAATTGCCTCCAGTCCACATCGTCATCCACAATTTTCATCCTACAGTTACGCCAGGTAATCACCATCAATACAATGTATTATACATGTGACTGCTGCCATACACCCGCATACATACAACCCCTTAAGTTACTGTTTGATGCAGAATGATAATTGGTACGTGTGAATGATGTGTACGATAATTTCTGCGAGAGTAGCTGACCTGCAAACTTAAGTAGTGTCATGAATGCTAACGATAATGCTTTCGATAGCAGTTGCTAGTGAAAAATGCAACGGCAATTGGATTGTGTTTTAACTAACCCTTTTCCAGGCTGTAGAACGCGTTTCTTTTTAACTTTCTTTGCTTTAGATTTCTTCGAATCTTCATTTTCTGACAAATAACGTTTCAGATAGTCCGCTTTAGAAAGAGCAGCACCTTTACTACTGCCCGTGGAGGCGGCCATTTTCCCTAATGCACAATCAAACTACGTCACCGTACATAATGCCTTGAGGGACAAAAAGGAAGGAACAACGCGATGAAGGCAGACGCGCAATCAGGGCCTAAACCCCAACAATCTTTGTAAACCCTCATCAAAACAAATGACAGGATTTCTATAACATTTTTGACGTGGTTTCTTGTTTCAGAAAGTGGCACCTTTAATTTGTCCTGATCTTTAGACAGAGGCAAACATTTGAACTGCACAGAAACAACAACACTGTGAAACATGTAAAGGCTAAGCAGGCCTGCGCTGGGCATGACATTTATTGAGAGTGTTACATATGCATTAATAATACATGGCCATAGTCAGTTTGAAATTATCCATCTGAATTATCCGTCATGATCCGTCTGAAATTACAGTGCTCACACCATTATATCTGGATCCTGAGACAAAATAACCAACTTATCAGAAAACCTGTCAATCACTACTGTAAACATAGGCCTATTTCACAATGAATTGTTGCTGAATTATTATTTCCCAATATTAAGTGAATAGGTTACAATATATACATATAATACAGTAAATAAAGAAATACGGATTTAAGGCTTAGTGACAGGGAGCGACCTATTGATGGGAAAGCTTCTCGTATCAACCACGTTTGTGGCAAACATGCTTGTCCATGAATGGGCAAATTGCAGCCTTGCATTCCCAACATGTTTCTATAGTGTGGTTTAATTCTGTCTGACTTCCACAGACCTTACATTTGGCATTTTTCTGTGTGTTCTGGTTCCCTTGCGGTTGTTTCTTTATCAGTGTCTCGAGAGACGTCTGTGTAGCTGGGTCTGTGCATTGTGCTATGCCAACAACAGTGAGCCGCTTAGGATCCCAAACACAGTCCTCCTCCAAACCAAAAGTGTTGGGCAGCCAGGCTGTGTCGTAACCGTGCTGATGCCAGGTGGTCCACATCTGTCTGTCCTGGCCATTAATCTTCTTCACCTTCCCAACTCTCACACTGAGCTTCAGGACCACTGGCCCATAGCCCATTGCCTTGTTGATGTCTCTGCTGCAGTAGACTCCAGCTCCCAGCGTCCCCCCTGCGGAGGGCCTGAACCCGGAGGATATGATGGCGGTGGCGCTGGACGCTTGTGTTCCGTGGTACATAGTGTAGCCGCGGCGTGACTTTGGCGCCTGGCCCGGTTTCAGGTCCCGTGATTTCTCACGGAACACTTCCCATCCGCTGAATTTGATGGACATCGTAATGCCTACAGTAGGTAGGAGAGGGATTGCATCATAATCAGCATGATTTTACGCTAGCTAGGCTACATTTGCTTCATTTTTATGTGTGTATCACTGCAGCTGTGCACTTTTTAATTATCAAAAGTCATCCACCTCTTTGGAATCTATCAAACTGACACATTGTATTGGTTAAACCAGTGTTTCCCAACCTTTTTTCCTTGAAGGCCCCCTTGGCTGTGTCTCAGACAAACCAGGGCCCCTTACCCAAACTCCTGCCCACATACTGTACACACACAAGACATTGATTTATTCAACAATCGGGGTCCGGGATGAATTACCAGTGCCTAGCCTAGCCCGACCTGAAGGTTGCTTATGCAAGTTCAGAGGTCAGAGGTAATAAATGGCTACATGAATTTAAATGTGAAACAAAATTATGTTTTCATTTTGATTATACAGAGTTTTGATTATCCAAGTAGGTGTGTTATTGGGATTTTATACATTTAATGTGCGCAAATATAATTTTGATAACCTCACAACCTCAGCCTACAGTAAGCAACATTGTGCGGACCCCCTGCAATCTCTGGCTGCCCCTAGTGCGGTGCCCGGACCCCAGGTTGGGAACCACTGGGTTAAACCATTTCATGAATTGTGACTATATCAAATGCTGTCAATATACTAGCCTTATTTCTCTTTTATCAGTCAGAATGGAACCTTTAACTTTAGGATTAAGCTTTATTGTCAATAATATTAGTTCCTGTGGAAGTCGAATCATAAAAGTAATCAGAGTATATCGAAATGTACCCTTCCCTGACTATCATATGCCATGCACTTTTTTGACAACCTTCCAAAAATTCCTACCCTGTCTGTCCTTTGAACTTCTTTAATTACACCGTAGACCTTTTTGGACAGACGCCCTTCTTCAGAGCATTATCGCATGTTTTTATGATTGATGCAAGCAAGCAAACCATATCATGGTGGCTCAGACCACGCCATAAATAACCCCAAACAATACGCATGCTTCAGGAGCACTGATTAAAAAGGTATAGTTTAATTAGCTGTAGAGCTCAAATATCAACATCTTTTGAGAAGCCTAAACATTACCGTTGACTTCATCTTTGAAATTCCCCTTGGCCTACAATCAACTTGACATATCTCTGTGCTTATGCTGTCCTGATCTTGCTTTTCTGGTGATACCCTACCCTTTTCCGTATCATGTTTACAACCAGTACTTTTGTTATGATTGTGAAAAGTATAAGTTCAACCAGCTCGAAATGTCCTACTCCTGAGAGAAAAGGAGTGTGTTTTTCTGTAGTTTGTAAGTAGGAAATACTGGCATACCTTCTGTCGTCTCCACTGCTGTTGTGTTGTTGAAAGTTTCAGTTTCACTTTATTTGCTCCTCCTCTCTCTTCTCGCCATTGGATGATTTCTAGAGCAGTCATCATAACCAACAGTACCCCCTCCCCCCCTGCTTTACTTGAACTCTTTCACACTTTCATTTCTCACACAAATGAATTACAATAACCATTCATACACTACAAATTTCAATCAAATATTGCAGACTCTCACATCATATTCATATATGATGTGAGAGTCTGCATGCAGCTGTGACTATGTCAATGCAACACATACAGTAGTAACCATTAGGATAATTACATTGACTGACTACATAGAATCTCTCTGTTTTCAAGGAAAGAGGAAAAATAACAGGAAAGATTTTGTAATTTTGTGGATTTATTTGTTTGGGGTGTGTGTATTGCCATGTTGAGTAGCACAAAGCAGCTGAGATCAGTCAGGATTAGTGGCAACAACCATTTGCACATTTAGCACAATTCCCGGAAGTGCGACAAAGCAAATAATGACAACAACAACAACAGCAACAACAAAACCCCCCACAACAATTGACTCGTGTGACTGGTGTGTTGTAATTCTATGCATAATCCCAGCAGTGAGTTTCCCTAAGAGACTACCATTCTGCAGTAGGCTACTGTCCTACTCGTGGTGCGCTGTGCATTAATACAGTGGTTTCAGTGGGACCTCAGGCCCAAAGGCAGAAGTAAGTAGAGGGAGCAGAGCAGAGAAAGCATCAGAGGACCATCAGACAGAAATGCACTGATGGCAGAGCATGGCACTAGTTGATCTGCAAGGCAAAAGGAACAACACAATATAAGCTATTGAGAAATTGTAGTTGACATTAGATCAGATAACTTAGTCGATAGCGCATTCCTGTCTTACCAGGTTCAACGTAAACAGATTCCAAATGTCCAGATATTTTGCACATGAAAGTTGTGTTTTCCGACACGGTGAAATCTTTGATTGTTAGCCGTATAATGTCATTCACAAGGTCAGCGTAGGCCTGGTCCCGTCTGAATTTGTCGTCCGCCATGATGCCGGAGACATTGGTGTTTATAAGGGTCTCTTTGCCTCCCGTGGCCATGGAGAACTCATACTCCATGCGGACTTGGCTTGGCGTAGGGTCAACTGGACAGTCCACCCGAAGGTCATCGTTCTCTTCTTGGCATACGGTAATTTTCTCACTCAGAATAGACCCCACAAAAACTGGAAAACAGAGTGCAATAGATGCTAGAATACAGCGGGTTAAAAAAACCGGCTCTGCAACTCTGCAAAGCTCAGTTGTCAACATGTCAAACGGTTTTGTTTGTTTATTTGTTTGTTTGTGTGTTTTTTTTACAGGTTATAATGAGTATGACTTTCAGTGCTGGCGTGGAGTTAATCAGCACTGAATGTGTTGATGATGTTATAAAAAAGTAACAGCAGTAGGACAGGGATGACGAGGCTGTATGTGTAGGCAGAATGAGCTTGTCACAGTCCTTTACTGACATGGATTGTTTTTTATTATTACAATCCCATTAGTGTAACTTCCATAATGATCCATAATGGTGTTACAGTAATCTGTCAGTGCTGGCAGGATGTAGGCCTATGGCTTTATTCAGCCAGTGCACTTCCTGGATCATTCCTCCTCAAACACTCCAACCTTGCTGAGTGCCTCTGCCTGCCCCCATTACTGTACCGTACATCCCTCCAGTCTTTATGTGCCTGACAGATTTAGACCACAAGCTGACTGTATAAACCAAGATCCAGTGTGTTACAAAATGTGTGTGTAAAGCGGGCCTTACCTCCAAGTATGATCCCATTAACGAGCAAAGTGGTCCACATGACTTTCAGTCAGTCTGCAAATTGAGACATCAGACAAGGTAAGGGTCCATTCATGTTCATTTCACAAACATTACAAAACAAATGCAATGAGTGAAATCATTGACACAATCTATAAACATGATGCAGGCCCTACATCATAAAGTAGTTGTGATTATAGTTAGCTACAAAAACAGACATATCCAGACAGACTTCATCCCTGGCAGATTCCTGGTATTATTTGTCACGTAAACTGTTCCTGTTATATTTTATTTGAAATTGATGTTAAAGGTTGTGCAAATAATGTTTATCTCTTATTATAGCTATACATTCCCTAGGCTTGTGTTGCATGGGTGTGGAGCAAAAAGTGTTTTTGGCAGGCTTCAAACCATTTAATGTAACACATGAATACTGCATGTGCCCCAGTTTTGTAGACACTTGGCCTGACTGCCTCACTAAAGGGAAAATGTCTTAACCTGCAGTATTGTAAGTATATAGTGTAAGTTAGCATAACATACAAGTAAGTAAAAACATACACATATTCTGGATAATACTGTATTCATCCAGTTGTATATAGCAACGCTTGAATGCAGAGAGACACTCAAAATAGAGACAAATCTGTATCTGTAATCATTTAAAAGATGGTGTGCTCTTGGACTGCTGCTTCCTCATGGCCACACAAGGTCAGGTGAGGTAAAGCCGCCTACGAGGTGATGAATTCCTCCAGATGATGATATTATCACTGCAGGATATTACAGCAACTTTACAATATTAAAGTGCTGCCTCTGCTGCTTAGAGGCAATATATAATACCGCCTCAATACAGTAGTTACCCCTCAGCTCTTCAAATGCAGCTACCAGTGACGTGAAAGGTTGTGTCTCTTTAAAAAAAAAAAAAAAAAAAAAAAACCTCTCAGGGATCAATATGAATTATTAGGACACAAATGCAACAGAGAACACAATATCCCTTCTTTTGTATCCTTCCTGTGTCAGGTCAGCAGTCTGCAGGCATCCCTGTACTGATGGGTGGAGAGTTCTAGATACAGTACATCTGTCCCTCAACAACAGTGACCAGAGATTCCAGCCGGGGCTCCACAGCTCCTCCTATGTCCCTCCTTGGGTACTGCACGGACGTGAGGTGGAGTGCCTCGTCCAGGCAGTTAGCCCTCCCTCCCGTCCTGCCTATACGCACATTGCTGCAGTGCAGAATGGAGAAATCATCCACCCCCCCCCTCCCAGCAATTTGGCTCCGGCCCATCAGTTAGACATGTACAGAAGGTTGTTTTTCTGTGCCTCAGGCAAACACCTACATTATACTGTGTGAAGCATGCAGATGCCCTGGTTGCTCTGGTAGAGATGCTTGTGCTCCATCCTGCTCTTGATGAGTAAGGGACACTCAAGTACACCAGAATTCCATTGCCTCAGGCATCACAAGTACCAGCGCTCACGTAAACACACGCCTTGTGTTTTGAACCCACGTCACTCAGCATCACTCACAGTTAAATAGCAAACAAATAACCAATGACCTCCACTCACACTCTATAGCTTCAGACATCCAACAAGCTCTGGGACTATCATTAAGGTGCAGTATGACAAAGCAGTTTTAGATGGGCTTACCTCGAGACGTGGAGTGCGTGCGTGTGTGTGTGTGTGTGTGTGTGTGCACGCGCGCTGCTGTCGTTGCTTCCGTATGCTGCTGCGGAGAGCAGGCACGTTGGCTCAGCCCTGCAGAGGCTTCTCTCCTCGCTCTGTCCTGCTCAAGGAGAACGCACCGCTATAAGGGAGCAGAGGAGAGAAGCAGGAGAGGGAGGGGGGGGGGGGGGGGGGAGGAGGGGGAGGAGGAGGGGTGGGCGGGGTGGGATGGGTGGATGCTGGGGAGTCCTTGGATGCCCACGCAGTAAGATGCAGCTGTAAATGTTATGTTAAAAGAGGGGAAATGCATTTGAATTTGGCTAATGAAGATACAATGTCAAAACAAGCATGTCTTAAGGGATAGTGTATGTTCAGAAAACTTCAGTATTTCTCTTCCTGATCCACTCAGCTGCGATGGTTTGATCAACAATGGCTTGAACTGGAACTACAACAACATATGTTTAAAGTTCAATGTTTACATGAAAAAGAAAAAGAGTGCCTCTTTAAATGAGAAAAAACCTTATATATAACAAATATAAATGAGATATTGTATACTAGGGGTGTGCATTGGCACTGCCCTTACGATTCGATTCGATTACGATTCACCAGGTAACGATTCTATTCAATTTGATTCTACGATGCATTGCGATGCATCAAAATTCTACTGCACACAAGGCAAATTTGTCATCAGACATGAGGCAATACAAGCAGTCAGATATTGAACAAAATATTGTATTGGCTGTTATGTGGGGGGGAACCTAGAAATTGTATGAAATAACATTTCAAACCTTGGAGTATTATATTATACTGTATCCTGATATAAAAAGAGAAAATACTGAAATTCTGATATTTATATACAGTGGGGAGCAAATGTATTTGATACCATGATAAAGTTGCCTAAAAAGAGGAATATAAAATCATCATTTGATAATTGATCTTAATGCCTTAATAAAAAAAATAAGTAAAGATCAAACCGCTAAGGACACCAATTTTCTTTGTGATTGAAGAATGTATCGTTAATGAATAAATGTTCTTCCATGGTACATGTGCTCCACACTGTATATACTGTATATAATTTATTTTTGTTATTTTGGAACTCCTCCAAAAACTGATGACCGTCTCTACCCTCAGAAAAGATATACAGAAACCTTGCAAAAACCACAAACAGCATACATGTAGCTGCCACTTTGTTGGTTCTGTGACATTTCAACTTGTGTCTTTTGGCAGTGTTTCCATTCATTTAGCTGACGTTTTTTATCCAAAGCGGCTTACAACAATCAAGGTACAATAAATGCATGTGACTTGGATGCTGTTAATGCAGCAATAAGTACTAGTCAATAGAGTGGGTGATTTATTTATTTTTTATTTATTTATTTTCAATTTTATTTATAAATAAATATTTTATTTATTTCCATTGGGTGATCCAACCCAGACCACCGAGATGTATGCATAGCCTAGGTGACTAGTTGGAATGACAGGTGTTTGTGTGTCCTTAGTATGATAATATATGAAAAATCATTTGAAAGAGATATTGGGATAGGATCATTTAATATTAATTATAGGCTATTATTTGGCATCATTAAATTTATTTGGCATATGAATGTATTTTGTGCATATCTTCAGTTTGAAGTTACTCGCCATATTTTATACTGTTGTGAGACTTTAGAGGTATTTAGGATGTAATAATTTGCAAAATTACATGATTTGTTTCTCAAGCATGTTGATGGATATGTGAAGAGTCTTTATGACTGTTGGACCACTCACAAGGAGCCAAAGAATGTGGTGAGTTGTGTTAGTGGATTGTATGAGTATTGTGTATCTGCAGCAGCAAGCTTGCGAAAGAAGCATTATCGTTCCAATGCACAAAAAACAATGGCAACAGCAGTGAAGTGATATTCCGTATTGACTTTGCAGGCTATAAATTACCATGACCTGCTTACATTGTGCTTACTTCAGGAAATGCTATACAGAAGAGATAGGCCGAAATCATGACTTTTTCAGGACAAAATGTGTTTGTGTAACAGTCTGTACATTTTTTTTTTAAAACCACCAGCCGAAATGTAATAATAATGTTGTGATAACTAGAGATGTGTCATTAAAGAAGGAAGGCTCTGAGCAGTAGGCCTACAATGTTTAATACACGATTACTAGACTCAATACATTTCTTTAGAGTACATTTTGCATAATGTACAGATACGTATAGACATATGTACATCCTCAGTAGCCTATGTGTTTAAAGACACATTTCAGTAGGCCTACGTTAAAACCAAATAAAGGTTAAACACAAAAATCATATAAACGGGCCTAATGAATGTCTTTGTGTTATGTGTGTGACCACAAGGTGGAGCTATAGGCCAAGTATTTTCATAAACCTGCCATGAGACGTGACCACTAACCAGTCATTGCATCCAGCAGTGTTTAAAGGGGTTAAAAACGCTGTTCCGGTGCATTGATGGTGCATAAGTAAATAGTCGTTTAGGTTTGGATGTTGTGAATCTCAAACGTAGGCTACGGTATTGAACTACTGTTCTTTATAGATGACCTCACATTTTGCCATCGTATTGCCCATGACATACAGGTGTGCCTGGATTTTGAATTGATCAAATCTGACATGGCTCACAGAAACAAATTAACCATGAATCACTGTACAGCTCCGTTATATTTAAACAGCTGTCTCTAAAGCAGCCATAATAATAGCTTCAGGGCTACCACACTGCAGTTACTTGGGTTAACACCGCAGACACAGGGAGTATAGCTCCTCCTGCAGATTGAATAGGTGAACGAGTAGGGTGGATGGTAACGGCCAGAATGCTCGAATGTGACAGTTAAACCGATGGACCAGTTTCGTGCTGTATAAAAGCAGCCAAACGGCAAGCGCGCAAGGCTACACCCTCAACAAGACAATTCATTGCTGATAATCTACACACCCAACGGATTTGCCATCATGGAGACATCGCCACAGCATCCTATAGGTTGCGTCACTGCTGTAATCGTGAGTGTCTTAAGCTGATTTCTGTTCGATCCCGCGTCTGGGTTGTAGAGGAAAGTTCATACGACGCGTGAAGCAGCATCGCAGGCACCTATGCGCGCGATATGATGACCGCGGAGACACCATTGGACTGCGCGCCTGGATGTGCCATAAGCCTGGAGAGACACTGAACTTTAAATATCGGCAAAGCCCATTGGTTTCTTTCTCTCCCAAATGAGAGGAAACAATGGACTATTATCTGTAAACTAGGTTTAATATTTTTCTCACAAGGGACTTTTTCTTTTCTTGAACACATCGCGCCCGAAGCAAGACTATGATGGTGGTCAAAACCTTCATGTACTTTTCGGCTGTCATCATTTCAGGTAGACCTGTTTTTTTGTATAATCTTTCATGGTGAAGTTATCTATCTCCTCAAGTAGGATTAGCCATCTGCTGAGAGTAAATCTTGTCCCCATATTAAACTACAGATCAATTTTAAACGCACATCAAGGGCCAGTCGTTTATACATCTCAACAACACAGCCATGTTTTTACACCCTGGCTGCTGGTAATATCCATTTAATCGATTCAGCTCCTTGAGTATTGAGTATTGACAGGTAAAATATAGTTGCCAAAAATTCTTTCTTTGCCGTGATGCCTATTGTTTCGTCAGTAGTTAAGATATTGTCATCTAACTTAATTCTTAACTCGATGCAAGAGAAACTTTGGTATACATCAAGGCTTATATAGCCTGTCTTGCAGACGGCACTCTAAAGCCTGCTAAAGTCCTTGCCTTAGCTTGAGTGAAAATACCATTCTCAAACATCTGGTGTGTTAGATTGCTTTTTTTTTGTTGAAAATTGAAGTAATCAGTGAGAGTGAGAGGCAAAAGCAACTATTTAAGCCTTGTCCTTGTATTTAATTTAAATTTGACAGGAATTAAGTGTGTGGGTTTAGTGTAGCTTGTAAATGTTTGTGTATTTCCTTTTACTGGATGACTTTTTTCTGTGCTGTCATCATCTCTCATCATCTCTGTCTGCTGGTTATAAGAATGAAACATTTCCCATACTTGATTTGAATGATTTTTTCAATCTGGACTTAGATGATGCCAGGACAATCAGATTCATTATTGTTAGCTTGTAGTCCCTGCCTCTCATTCTAATTAATATGGGGAAGGAATATTTTTGCACCCTGATGGAACTATAGCTGGATCATATTTCGCCGATTGCACAGGACCTCACAGATTTGCTGGGGGTTCCTTACATCCATTTGAAATCCACTGCACCTGCACAGATTTCCTCCACTTATAGTTTGAGTGGGTATATGTCCCGTGCATATTTCACAGAGTTAACAGAAGATGGCCCTTTTTTCTATGTGTGTAATACTACACCCGCTTATCGATGCCCTGTTGTGGCTTGAGAGTGATTTCCCCAGTGTCTCTGTGTTTGGGTTAGGAGGAGCAGCAGCAGCAGCAGCTGCATCTCTGCTGTTCTTAGATCTGCATCTGTACCGACTGCATGTCTCGGCTTCCACTGGCTTTGAGTATTACATCAGCCTCTGACTATTTATTATCCTCTATAGAAGGAGTCTAAAGTGCCTCTCCAGCAATCACTGGTAGATTACAGCCAAAAGAGTGCCTTTAGCAATCCCAGTAAGATGCTGATGTTGGAATACATGTGACGTTAAGGTCCCTGGAGGTCACACCAGCAGAAGAAACAAAAGTACATATTTGTTCCAATTTTGTTGAATTCACAGGGTGTACTTTTAGGGTTTGATATGACCTGTTTGTCTATCTGCCCTGTTAATATTATTCATGAGTTTTGTGATTAGCCTCTAGCATAACAATAAGTTAGTGTCCGACATTGCAGAACATTATGAATTATGAAAATTATTATGAAAACGATTATGAAATTATTGTTATTATTATACCTATAAGTCTACAGTTACTGCATACATTTTATGTTTGTACATGCCTCTCTCTCTCTCTCTCTCTCTCTCTCTCTCTCTCTCTCTCTCTGTGTGTGTGCCTGTGTGCGTGTGTGTAACATTCTCCTTTTAGAGAGCTTTAGAAGATTTTCGCACTACAAATCCATATTTTAGAGAGGAGATTATCGCCACAGATGAATGCTCTGTCCAGTGGATGCAGATCAGCTGTGAAAATGTAGTTACTCAAAACTGGCATTAAGTTATACACAGATATGTAATCCTAAGGGCTAATGGCAAAGCAATATGTTCATGTTATAGAGATATGCTGCATCGCTTGCTCACCCAGGCTCATGTACAGTATGTTAACATCAGTTGGATAAAAAAAGGATGCATGGTAGTCTTTTAGGTTAATATTCAACAACTGTTGCTGATATCATGTAGAGAGCAACTCCACTAGACCCATGTTTTTTTCTTTTATTATTTCTTGAAAACAGACCAATATTACAGGCCTTATTTTGAATGATGGGTGAAGTATACTATAGGTGTTGTGTGAGAGAGACTGTGCTGAGCCACCCATGTTTGTGCTCAGGATCATGCGCATCATGGTATCAAATTAGCAAATGATTTTGCCAGGTAATTAAATTAGCTTTAGTTCATTCGTTTCTCTGACGGACTTCGCAATTTACCTGTCTTTGAAATTAGGTCCTAATATAGTTCAGCTCAATCTTTTTCATGTGATAATCACTTGTGCTGTCTGTTTTCACTGAACATCCAACACTAAAACACGAGCTACTGTATGAAGATGGGTCCCTGTCTCTGCTATGGCCTGCTGAAGACTGCTTGTTTATGTGAGGCTTGGAGTAAACTACGGAAGGCATTGAAAGCACAAGTGAAGGCTTCTGCAGTGAAAAGTCATCTTCCATTTCTTGGTGGAACTGATACGTCAGTCACACAGCATTGCTGTTTAAATGAAATTCTAAATCTCTCTGGCTGGCTGTTTAGCCCAAGCGGCTTAAGATCTATAGTTCTCATATTTTCTCTGCACAAGACTCAAAAATTGAACCTCTGTGAACAACAGAGGTATTTATCATGCTGTCATACTGGTGTGTAGTTGCACCAACAGTCCACAGAACAACTTATTTTACTGTAGGTAGGCCTATGACCCTGGGAGTCAGATGTGACCCAATAGTCCTAAATGGGAAAGGCCATGTGAATGAATGTTGATTGTCTTGAGGCTATCACATCCGTTATGACTAGGATGCTAGATTATAGCAGCCGTGTGGGCAGCCGTGGTGTACTGGTTAGGGCTTCGGGCTTGTGACCGGAGGGTTGCTGGTTCGATCCCCAACCAGTCCACCACAGCTGAAGTGCCCTTGAGCAAGGCACCTAACCCCTCACTGCTCCCGAGCGCCGCTGGTTGGGCAGGCAGCTCACTGCTCTGGGTTAGTGTGTGATTCACCTCACTGTGTGTGTGCTGTGTGTGTTCACTAATTTGGTTAAATTGGGTTAAATGCATAGCAACGAATTTCCCTCACGGGATCAAAAAAGTATACTGTATGTTCTATTCTATTCTATTCTATTCTAGATACAGCTTTGTGTAATGATAGTTCATTGTAGGCTAACAAAACGGTACAAGTGAAGAAATCTTAGTCCCATCCACCAGTTCTTTTCATAAGGCAGTCTGCAGCATATAGGAGAAGAGTAAATATTTAATAATCATCAGAACATGATTTACAGTATCTTACTCTCTTCCCTTTTCAGTTGGATTTCAATTTTGAGGAATAAAACTCTCATCACCCACTTGTAATTGCAGCGCCTAGATGAGATTTGGCCACGGGGTCGGGCAAGGACAGGGACGCCTCTTCATGTGCCAAAATAACTGATCTGACTTCATCACTTCTGTCAGAATTAGTGCTTTTTGAAATAGTGAATCTGTGTTTTACAAAGTCACACATTGGTCACCTCTCAGTTGGTCTTTCACCTCATAGGAATGGCATTATAGAGGTCATATGTGAGATGTGAGGTCATATGTGAGATAGAGGTCATATGTGAGATAGGGGTCAGACAGTCATCCGGATACTTGTCTAGATGCAGTTACAATATGTCTAGCTTGCTTGGGGAATTACATAATGTGCTTTAACGTTAATCTGGTGAAAAGTTAAAAACATTTATTTGAAGGTTCCTCTTTTTGCAGACATTAGTTATACTGTATCTACCGTATCTATAAAATACATACACTGTACAGTACACACATGATACTAAGTCTGCAGACCAGCAAGCCAACACTAACTTGTTTTGAACAGGCCAGAAGGAACACAGTACAAAAAGCAGCTCTCCCGCAAATGTTTATTTAAAGAGCACACAGTTGGCATTGAAAAGATCAAGTAGTTTAGCTGATGAAGGGAGTGTGTGTTTGTGTGTGTGTGTGTGTGTGTGTGTGTGTGTGTGTGTGTGTGTGTGGTGGTGTGGGGAGGAGGGTGCGCGCGCGTGTGTGGCGTGTGTGTGTGTGTGTGTGTGTGTCTGTGTGGTGTGTGTTTATGCCCGCTGTCCAGTTGTGTCTGGCCGCACTCTGCCTGATCCTGACCCACTTTCCTGTTGCTCCCTCGTTGCCACCACTGAGCACCCGATGGCCATCTGTTACACTCTGGACTCCCGCCACGCAGATATTGGTTTGGGACCTTACTGGGCAGTGATAGGGATGTTTTAGGGAACTCTGAACCCTGAGCTTTATTTTGTTTTGAATCTGCACATTCACCTTTATATAGGCATATGCAAATATACCTCTGATAAACATGCATAACACATCAGAGCAAAGAATACTCCTAACTAACCAGGGCAGAGAAGGGAGTGAATTTGGAAATACATAGAGGCAAGGCCAGCGAGATGTGTATCATGGCCACACCTGGTTTGACTGAAGTGAAGACTGAGACTCTAATTTAATTGTGTTCCAGACAGTTGGAGCTATGCCAAAAGCCATTGGCATTAAGCAAGCCATTAAGGTGTTAAAGTGGAAATCATGAAGTTGATGTTAGAGGGTGTTAGCAGAGTGAAATCACCAAGATGGTGAGAAAGACTGGCAGCAAGAGCGTCTCACACGGGGCATACTGCAGGGGAATGACTTCTGCTTCAGTGGTGCATGTTGTTGCCCAGTTTGTTGTATGTTTACGAGCTACACAGGTAAAGACGTATGGATGCTGATAGGTGAAGTCTCGGTGGCCTTATCAATCAGAATGACAAATTGGGTTTTAGGTGAGCAGCCTTGCCTGGTCAAGTGCACAGGTACACGTAAGGTGTGACATTAAAGACATGTCGTGGTTAGCTGGAATTCTCGGATCGTTGAGGTGAGGTGCCATTGGTGGTTGAGCTGGCGGTCATCTGGACGTCTGCGTGTCATGGTCCAGTTCTCTCTGATGGTACGGGGTGGGGATGGTCCAGTTCTCTCTAATGGTACGGAGTGTCATGGTCCTGTTCTCTCTGATGGTACGGAGTGGGGATGGTCCAGTTCTCTCTGATGGTACGGAGTACGGAGTACGGAGTGGGGATGATGGCTCAGCAAGTCAGGAGGACACGGCAGAGCATGACCAGCACTACAGCTGCTGCGGCTTTGCGGCTGGAAAGGACGGGCTAGCAGAGACAGAGAGGCGCACGCAAACATAGATGCTATGCTGAGCGACATCAGTTGCAGACTTCTAACAAGGTGACTGAGGGCGATCAAAAAAAAGCGTGCTTTGTTTTTTATTTCAGTGACTTAAAAATCTTATTTTATACAGAGTTTTTAGTTTTTGTGAGCTCTCAACTTTACAGAGTTACTCAACTGAGCATCCAGCATGTGATTTCCCATATATCCCATGTCTCTAGCAATGTTTGATTTACATTTATATCTTAATTGCATGCATCATTTGGGATAGCACCAGCTTCAGCATTATGAGATGAAGATAGTTGTGACACAGAAATCACGGTGTAATAATGTTGCCATGCCATCTCTTTCTTTTAAATGTCCTTGAAAACATAGTACCACCAGACCCACCACAAAAAAACTGAACTCACTTCTTCATAATAAATCTTCTGCTTAAGTTCTTCACCCAAACTTACTCCACATGGTCGAGAAAGGCCTTTTCTGAACTGTCTCAGGGAAGCCAAAACATTCTCATAAGAGATAGATGTCTCTTCTCGCTATCACCCTTGTGTGCATGCTGGGCAACTAGAAGCAAAGCTGATTTAAATCAGCATCACCGATTCAGAGAAGTGTACAGTATGCAATCAGAAGAGCTGACACCTGGTGCGGGGTAACCCAGGGTTAATCTAGACCCTGCAAGCCTGCTGTGCTTTGGCCAAGAGTGAATGGCAGACACAGATAATTGGCTTGGGTATCGCCGGGCTCCTTTCTGGAAATAACAGCGTCCTTTTTGCCTTGTGTACGCCGTTGTCGGATTAGTTGTAGCTCCTCCACTGAGTTACTATATCCTCGACTATATAAAGCTCCTCCACGCGTCTTCCTTTAAAAAAAGCCACCTAGGGGACTAAATCTGCTGTGGCGAGCCGCGTTTACAGTATGGCTGATAAGGTAGATTAGGAGCAGGAGAAGGGGGGATTACGCTTGCAGTGGCAGAATGGATGAGTGGCAGCGAGCGCGTGAATACGAGACGTGAGGAAGGAGGCAGCGGAGATGGACGTGGCCCGTGATGGCGGTGGCTTAGTCCTCGACTCCTCGTTTGGCAGGTGTGGGCTACAGGGCCTTTTGACCTGCTAATCAGCTCAACCGCTGAGATCCTCCATTGAAACACGGGCATGTCCATCGAACTGTAAAACAACAAACAACAGTGTACGTTGGACTCCGACGAAATGGAGCTTTGCTGGTGTTTATGCCTTTTTTTCCCTCTCACACACGATGGCATGCAATTATTGCATGTGTGAGATCAAATGCCGTTGAATTTTAATATTCAAAAATGTGTTTATAACTCAACAATATTGGTGTGTGGTAGCACACTGCCGTTTAATTCAGAGCTGCACCGGCTGTGGTGTGGCACTGGCTCTGGTTGTGCATTTGAGGCTGATGCCCACAAACGGATGTCCAGAGTGACTCAGTTGCTGATCTGCATCCTCAGCCTCAGTCTGCTTCATCCGCACTGATGGAAATCTTTCATTTCTCATCAGCTTAGTAAGTGCCTCTCTGTCCACAACAACTAACACACCACAGGCAAGCCGTCTGTTTCAAACTCAAAGAGAGAGAATTTTTCAAAATAACAATCTCACTACTCCTCTTGTGCACGTTTCGGAAGAGAAATACTCACAAAGCTAAGAAAAACACCACTATTTGCCCTAGTATGGAGACCATTGCGTATGTGGGCGCCTGCCAAGTATGGGAATAGCAAGTATAATCCATTGAAGAGAATCCAATATCAGATTTGAGTGTTACTATTTCTCTTTGTATAGATTGCTGGGGTCCTGATAATCTGTAATCCTCAGATGTAAACAGTTGTATAGATTAGGGGGTGGAGGGACGGGAGCGTGGGTTGGGGGGAGGGATTGGACTGAGAGCAGCACGGTTGCCAGAGTCCAGTTGTGATGGCCGCTACTGTTATCACCCTTTTACGAACAGGTTGTCACATCTGTGCAGCTTGGCTGTAGTGGTCGCTGTGTATGTGTGTGTGTGTGTGTGTGTGTGTCTGTATGTGGGTTTTTTTGCTGGTTTTTTTTGCTGGAGATTTGGGCGGTGGGTCAATCTGAACGCAGGTATTACATGTGGTCACGTAGTAGGATGATGTTCTCACGCTGTTGGACTCTATCCTGGACTTCAATATCCTGAGTGCCGTAAGCTGCTCCCCTATCATTCCCAACCTGCCATGTGTTGCCTGCCCGCCCCGCTTTGCATGGCTTTGAAATATTTGTGTGGTCTCGCTGGGACAGCCCAAAGCCAGGCAAAGCCAGGCTGTGTTCCTACTGTCGGCGCTAATCCTAGTTGTCCCTCCAAATGCCTGTTGCGCTCTGCCATTTATTTAGTCTGTGTGTGTGTGTGTGTGTGTGTGTGTGTGTGTGTGTGTGTGTGTGTGTGGTTTTTATTATTATTTGTATTTATTTATTTATTTGATTATTGCAAGGGCGTTTGGTAGTGAACACAGATTTTTAGGACATCGTTTAGTATTATTAAATGACCATTTCTAAAAGAAATAAACGTGTGTTGAAGATAATTTGACCCCTGTGTCAGGGACCTTGCATTTGGTAATAGCTCTCAGAAATTGTTATTATTGAACATCATTGGGAAAGAATTATGCTCAGGTATTTGTGTAGAGCGGCCGGGGACCAGGGTGGCTTGTTTTGCATGTAAGGTTTTTGCATCCATTACCCTTTATTAGTCACTCAGTCTGATTCGTCTCTCTCTTGAACAGTGACCCAAACACTGAGTGATCAGCAATTCATTTTAGTCTCGTTACACCAATATGACAAACCCAGCATACCTCTTCAATCAACGCTTGTGGTAGTGACACACTGATTACAAATCTTTGAACGCAGGTCCATTGGCCTCATGATCCGCCACTGTACTGAAAATGACACGGAATGACCCTGTGCCTTACACACGCTCGACAACTTGGAGTGTGTGTGTGTGGCAGGCTTTCTGTTTGGAAAACCGCCACGGTGTTGGCTTATTTACACTTGAATAATGGTGTAAAAGTGGCACCAACTGGTGCCCTTCACCTGTGGATCAGGGGACATTTTGCATGTGTGTGTGTGTGTGTGTGTGTGTGTGTGTGTGTGTGTGTGTGTGTGTGTGTGCGCATCTCTCTAAAAGCAGCAGAATCTGTGTTTACCATAATAACCCCTCAGTCAGATCTGATGTCTCTGATTGGCTTTGAGGGCCCATTTCTACTCCCAGTCAGTGTCCTACAGCACCCAGAGCTCTTAAGACCTCCTATTTTTAGCCCGGGCTCCTTAAGCTGCAGTCTTCCAGAGACGGTGCGGTGTGGGGCTCCGCAGTTGCCTAGAGATGAGCAGCCAGCGACTCCCAACCTGTGCGGCTATAAATATTCATTCGTGAGGTTCGGGGCTCTTCCTCGGGAGCTATATTTGGATTTCTTTTTCTCCCCATCGCGTTTATTACCACCAGTGTGGCACGTTAAAAGACTTGCCATTTTCTAATTGGATTAGGGTTCCTATTAATAAGCTATTTTTGCACGGGAGGAGGTGTGATGTTTTAAGAATGTGTGGTAACTGTGCTCATAGTCAAAACGCAGCTTTTACAAAGCTAATTGTTCCACGTCCAAGCACTGAGCTGATGGCTGAGGATAATGAAGTTTAAAATTGCTATAGAATTAAATCTTCATTACTGAAGGAAAAGTAGGCTAAGTGATTATTAGCGGGGTTGGTAAATGCTACTGTAGATACAAGTGAGAAAGTGTCTTCTTTAAGGACTGTGAATACTCTTAACATGCACCCAGAGGGGAAAACAAAGCAACATCTAAGAACATCACACTATGTTATCCTCAGCGCCACGTGCAGCCTTCATTTCTCCGACAGCGCAGATGAAAAGATAATGTGAGTTTCTCTGTGTGTGCACTTCGCAAGATACAGACGGCAAGACAGTTTGAGGCCAGCCGTCGTCTGAGTAATTGTTCTGGCGTTGCCATCTCAAACGGGTCCTCTCAGAGAAGAATAAGCATCACTTCATATTGTTCTCTGAACGTCGTGTCATGACATGTGTAAGAAACTGTACAGTGTGACAGTGTCTGTTGTACAAGAGGCCTGCACTGCTGGCACTGTCGCAGTTGACCGACTCCGCGTCCTTAATAGGTGCTTTGACTAAGGACACCTACTGTTGGGGCCACTTAGCCACATACTGTAGTCAATACAGATTGTTACACTGGACTGGTATGTTGTGGATGTGTTTGGCACATGGTCTCACTGCTTCCGTAGTAGTAAAGATCTCTTCACAATGACATTGATTTGATTTGATTTGATTTGATTTGATTTGATTTGTTTGTATAGCAGCATTGACTATCTCCATCGACTCAAAGCCCAAGGCCTGGCCCACCTTTAGTAAGCACATGAACAATGACTGTATTGACCCAAGTATTTGCATGCAGTATTTTCATCAAAGGTTGAACACACTGAGACAAATGTGCTGCACACTCTGTGCAGACATCCAATGTCTCGTTGACTGGTTAGTGCACTAGTTGAGTTGAATGTTAGATATGCGGCGGTATGTTATTCTGGCCTTATATGTTCCAATTTATGGTCAGGTGTTCCATTCTCACCCTCCCCTCGCTCTGTTGTCCTCAGGTTATTCTCAGATGGTCCAGGTGGACGACAGTCGCTCAGGTTACGCCGGCTCGCAGGTGGACCTCAGCTGCCAGTTTGTGAACAGCGACCCGCCGGTCAAGATCTCCCAGGTCACCTGGCAGAAGTTCGTCAACGGCACCAAGCAGAATGTGGCCATCGCTAACCCGGCGCTGGGCGTGTCCGTCCTGCCGCCCTTCAAGGAGCGCGTGCGCTTCAAGGTACGCTTCAAGGCGCGTGCGCTTCAAGGTTTTGGGGCAGCCGTGGTGTACTGGTTAGGGCATCGGGCTTGTAACCGGAGGGTTGCCGGTTCGATCCCCGACCAGTCCACCACGGCTGAAGTGTCCTTGAGCAAGGCACCTAACCCCTCACTGCTCCCCGAGCGCAGCTGGTTGGGCAGGCAGCTCTGGGTTGTGTGATTCACCTCACTGTGTTCACTGTGTGCTGCGTGTTCACTAATTCGGTTAAATGCAGAGAATTGAATTTCCCTCACGGGATCAAAAAAGTATATATTCTATTCTATTCTATTCTATTCTAGAGCCCGGCGGTGCGGCGGCCGACGCCCTCGCTGGAGGACACCACCATCACCTTCTCCAACCTGCGGCTGACCGACGAGGCCGCCTACATCTGCGAGTACACCACCTTCCCGGCCGGCAACCGCGAGAACACCGTCAACCTCACGGTGTATGGTGAGTGGGAATTTTAAAAAAGAAAGAACTCTCACACTTAACACATGCAGCAAACACCTCTGCCGCGTGACGTGGGTGTTGTTAGCGCCTTGCTCTGGCTGTTGAGCTGAAGGAGCTGTTTCCCACATTTTAGCCCATTTTTAACCTCACATCAACATGGAATATCAGCCATGTAGGCCTACTTGTTTTAGCCCCTAGCTTTTTAATATTTTGCATAATGTTTAGTATGGCCTAGATACAGCAGTATGCATCTCTGAATATGTAGATGTGATAAACACATTTAAGACTTACACACTTCAAATCTAAACTCGCTGGCCTATTACATTTTCATTTCATTTTCATCCATTTTGATTTTTGTGAAAGCTCGCCCTATGATCCAAATGAGCCTGTCTACTCCATCGATTGTGGCCGGACCGGCCAATCTGAAGATGACCGTGGCGACTTGTTTGTCTGCCAACGGAAAACCTCCCGGAGTGATCACATGGGACTCTGGTCTGGACGGCGAGGTCAGTAACCAGGAGACCCGGAACTCTGATGGAACGTTCACAGTGCGCAGTGATTACATGATGGTTCCCACGCGACAGACCCACAATCAGAAGCTCACGTGCATCACGACTTACCACAGCGAGACGTACAGTGACAGCGTGACCCTCAACATTCAGTGTAAGGGATTATTTATTTTTTTCCACTTCTAATATATCTTTTTTTCATTTTGTAAATTGTATATTTCATTTATGAAGGAGATTGAAAGAAAAATCAATGAGTTGAAGGCACTTGATCTTGCAGTCAATTTGAGTTTTCTTCTTTTTTTTTTTTTTTTGCAGACGAGCCAGACGTGGCTATTGAAGGATACGATGGCAACTGGTATCTGAACCGAGAGAGCGTTCAGCTAATCTGCCAGGCGGATGCTAACCCACCTGTGTCTTTGTATCAGTGGAGATTGTAAGTGTTTCTCACTCCCTGAAATAAGAGCTACTGTACTGTATATTTTAATGCACCTCAGTTCAAGGTTTGCATTTTAAAACTATTCAACATCATTAGTATTATACTATCCCTGACGCCATGTTGGATGTCTAAGGGTACATCTATCCGTACCCTACTTGAGCTGGTGGTATCTCTCTTGCCTCCCCTGCAGTTTAAATGGCTCCATTCCCGATAAGGTGGAGGTCCGCGACAACATCCTGCTCTTTAAAGGGCCGGTGACCTACGACCTGGCCGGAACATACATGTGTGACGCCACCAACAGCATCGGAACCCGCTCGGCCGCTGTGGACGTCAACGTCACTGGTAGGGCCCGGCGTTTGAAGTTGGTCTGTAAATGTGCCGTGTGCCTGCCTGGTATGCATGTGATGCTGAAACAGTATGCACGGGCTACTGAGAGAGTATGCATGTGTGGCTGAAACAGTATGCACGGGCTATTGAGAGAGTATGCTTGTGTGGCTGAAACAGTATGCATGCATGGCTTAGTATGCATATGGTATTGAGAGACTATTCATGTGCTGCTGTGAGTGTGCATGTGCTGCTGCATGCTTCTGCTCTGTCCTGCATCCTCAGTGAATGTTGCTGACGTGGTAGATTATTGCAACTGAACACATTGCTTTCTGCTATAAGTTGAAGTTGTAACCTACTGTACAGTATAATTATTAACACAAGTAAACACAGAACAATTCTGTTTGATATTTGATGCTAGTTGCAATAAGGGTGACCCTGTCTTGTTGCTTATTTATTTATTTATTTGTTGTGATGGGGGGGGGATTACATCAACGCATTTCATAAAAGGTGACAGTAGACAGGATTGTTGTTTTGCATGGGGTATAGGTGGCATGTACATTAGGGTGCATCAAAAAACAACATTTTTGAATTTTAATATGGCTGGGTGCTAATAGTGTTCCAATATAGGTAGAAACAACACATGCAAAATATTTTTCCAGTACATGATGATTTAGGGGTGCCACCACACATCTGTTTTTGGTGGATAAAGTGGCTGTGGTTCTCAATGGTCGCCATGGCGACCTGAGGTAAAAAATGCTATAGCTCATTATTATAGCTTATTATTACATTACTACTATCATATCTTTAGTTGTGTCTTTGTATACTTATTCATCACAAGTCATTTAAGTCATATTTATAGGTATTTAGTGCTCATTACATCTAGCTAACGTGAACTAGCAACAGTTGACACCACCTCCATTGTGCATCCTACACTGGGACAGCAAGTTAACACCGATGCTCAGCAATGTGTGCCAGTTGGAGGAGCGTCCTACTGTACAGTGGAAGTTGGAGATACAGAGAGGCTGAAACTGCTTGGTATCCTGGCGTATTAGAAGCAGACCAATGAGTCATGCCCAATGATCATTGCCCGGTTGACATGCAAGTAGCTGCAGGACTGGTGCTGCATTGACCAGGTTTTCAACATGGCATTTGACACCACTGCGTCAAACACCAGTCATCTCGCTGCAGCCTGCATTGCCATACAGCTCTCACAGGGCTGACTACTGCTTTGGTCTGGGTGCCGGCACCACATGTGTCAGTATCAACCCATGTGTATAGCAATAAAGTAAATTAAACTTCATATCCCTGCTGAAAAAAAAAACGCCTGACCAGCATAAGATGGTTTGCTGGTTAACCAGCTTGTCAACCAGCTTGTTTGACCACCCTATGATGGTTGACCAGCTAGACAAGCAAAACTCTTGTGAAAACATACCTTCAGCTGGTTTACCCAGCTTATGATGGTACAGTAATTCAGGCAGCCCTGCTGAAAAAAACAGCTACAGTAGAAGCCAGCGTATGCTGGTAGCTGGTTTTAGCTGGTCTTTGCTGGTTTTCTTCCAGCTATTGCTGGTCTTTGCTGGTGTAGCTGGTTAGGCCACCAGCTAGACATGCTGGCGTGACCATCTGAGGAAGCTGGTTGTGCTGGTATGACCAGCCTGTCGTGTGGGATACAGCTGGTTTAAGATGGTCATGCTGGTGACCAGCCTGCCAAGCTTGACAGAGATGGTCAAGCTGGTTTTCTAGAATGACCAACATAAGCTGGCATGGCCAGTAAAAACCAGCAATGTAGACCAGCAACACCAATTAAAATGACCAGCTTGAGGTGGTACGACAATCAAAGCCAGCTGAATTACCATCGTAAGATGGGTAAACCAGCTACCATAGGTTGGTCAAACAAGCTGGTTAACAAGCTGGTCAACCAGCAAACCACCTTAAGCTGTCAGGCTGTTTTTTCAGCAGGGCAGAATGACCATCTTACACCAGCTGTGTCCCACACAACAGGCTGGTCACATCTGCACGACCAGTCACGCCAGTATGTCTACCTGGTGGTGGTCTAACCAGCTACACCAGAAATAGCTGAAAGAAAACCAGCAAAAAACAGCTAAAACCAGCTACCAGCATAAGCTGGTTTCCTGCTGTTTTTTTTTCAGTTGGGATGTGTGTCCGACATCCATCACTGCTTCACAAAATTCAGGGTAAGGCCATGTGAACAGGTCCCATTGACTTCCATTCATTTTGTCCATAGGACATTCATTCCAAATGAATATAGACTCTTCAAAGTTGAATTCTGAGAAATGCCCAAGTTGTAAAAGCAGACAACTTTTACTTTGATAACCCTACAGAACATGTTACTGTATAAAAGTTCACTCTATTCAACATTTCCAGGTCAACCTTTTGCCAATTAGACGAAAATTACGCATTTTTTCGAAATTTCGCCAAAGTTCATGTGTTAGGTGGCACCCCTAAATATCAATGAAATTTCTTAAAACTTTGCAAAAGTCATTTTTTTCTTGATTGGAACAAAAAGCAATGCCAGCCAAAATGATATTTTTAAATTAAAATTTCCCATTCAAATTTGATGCACCCTAATGTACATTACTGTTGTGGTCTTGACACCTTGTCACATTTGTTTGTTTTGTTTTTTGTTTTTTTCGGTATCACATGCCCACTTGAAAGTGTATGTTCACATCGCTATGACGATGCAGTGTTGATGGGTTTGTGTGGTCAGTCAGAGCCTCCTCGCTCCACGTCTCTGTCCTGATGCTGGCAGGCCGTGCGGAGCGTGGACTGGACTGGGCCGTCTGGTCCTGCGTGTCACAGACTGGTAAACTAATGCTGTCACTGAGTGACCGTGTCACAGGGGTTGGAGGGGATAGCCCCATATGAGCGTCACATCTCGCCAGCTCCTCTCTCTTCTCTCTCTTCTCTCTCTTCATAATGGCTGACGTAAACAGAGAAGTAGCCAAGACTCTGCAGCTTTTCTGCTAGTTCTTTTTTTTTATGTTTCCCCATACAAAGACCTTGAAGAGTTGTTTTGTCATGTTTTATTTTTATTTTTATTTTATTTTATTTTATTTTATTTCATTTCATTTTATTTCATTTTATTTCATTTTATTTCATTTTATTTCATTTTATTTCATTTAATTTCATTTTAATTTAGTTTAGTTTAGTTTATTTGTAGTGTTTGCGGTCCTCGTATGTACTTTTATAGGATTTTTTATTTTATTTAAATATTATTTGGGGTAATACTTTCATTTTGCTTCCCATCTTGAGCAAGACTCCCTGGTAGCAGAGATATCGTATCTCAATGGGACCATCCTGGTTAAATAATATCATACAGGATAATTAGGCAAATAAATGACATAAATAACATAAACTCTCAAGAGTATACCTCTGTGTTTGTCCCAGAGGTTTCCCCCTTCACTAAATAACACCATGATTGCAGCCACTGCTGTGTACGATGGGTGTGAAGTCTGCAGTGGTTGACCTCCGCAGCATCTGAGTCAGAGTCTCCATGCTCTTCATAGCATCACACATTTTCTGCATTGCAGTGGCATTTGCATCTTGCCCTATCGGAATGACTGGCTCCTGTTCGATGATTGCGCAGTGCCATACATCTATCTCCTCTTTGTTCCCGGCAACGTAGCGCAGTGTTAAGTTTCACCAGAACTGAAGAGGCTCTCTTTTACACAGTCCCTCTCCCTTTTCTGGGACTCTGGTTTGCCCCCCACGTGTCGGCTGTCTTCTGGCACACATACACACACACACACACACACACACACACACACACACACACACACACTGTCTGCCTTCCTCTTGAAATGCCTTCTTGCATTCCCAGCCTCCGGACAGGCACTGAGCGGCAATAAGCTCCCACAAAACATCCATTGTCTCTCATATCAATATCTGGGGCCGCTCAAAGTCAGCACAACTGCTTTGGATGGGCCGTGTTTTATAGCCGTGGCAGATGCCCATCTCCTGTCATTAAAAGCTGTTTACATCTCGAGTAGATACAGAGGAGGAGCTCATTATCGTCCCTCCAGGAATCTGCCAACATTCTCATGTGTAGTGCAAAATCGTTGGGAAATCATTATGTCCGAACGACGTGCAAAGATAAAGGTCTTGTCTCAGCACAATGATCTGGCTTTGAAGTCCTGTCGAGTCTGCTGACAGCGGGGAGATCTTTTTCGCCGGCGCTCTCAAGTGTGCGCCAGTTGCTCTCTCTCTCTCTTGCGGCCCCGCTCAGTGCTAAGCCACTGGGAGAGGAGAGGAGAGGAGAGGAGAGGAGAGGAGAGGAGAGGAGAGGAGAGCAGAGGCGAGAGATGCATGCATTATCAGCTCAGCCCCAGCGCTGCACTGGGGTCCTGCAGACTCTTTTTTTTGCGTTAATTGAGAGTCCTGCAGACTCTTTTTTTTGCATTAATTCTCCCAGTGTTGTGTTATCTCCGTCCTGCATTGGCCTGATATCACATGGGCTGCTTTTTTTTTTTTGCGGTGGTATGTGCTGTTCTTTACGTGCCAGCTGCTGAATCTTGGCATCCTCAAAGGAAGGCCTGCTCGTGTGCTTTTCTGAGGAGAAAAAAGACGGACGAGTTCTTTATATGAGGAAGAAAAGATCACCCTGCTAAGTAATCAAATCTGCGCTGATCAATCGTGCATCAGTAAGGATTCTGGCGTTGGCTTTGCTTTCTCTGCCTTTGCTGGCTAAATATAACTCCATCCTCTCTGACCCATAGGACAGGACTCCGTGCCAACACAAACTGTCAAACTCCAGAGCATAAATATTTGGATTGTATCACTGCTTGCTTCTGTCTCTGGCATTCACATCA
Organism: Sardina pilchardus; assembly: GCF_963854185.1. Lineage (NCBI taxonomy): Eukaryota > Metazoa > Chordata > Actinopteri > Clupeiformes > Clupeidae > Sardina > Sardina pilchardus. The sequence goes on from NC_084998.1 coordinate 5,627,230, forward strand.
CATTGTTAAGTGATTTGTGTGTTAATACCTGCGTGTTGGATTTTCTTCAGACTATCTTGTTTAGTTTTGCCGTTCTACAGTACCTAGGCTTACAAGGCTTACAAAGGGTCTTAGTGCGTGCGTATGTGTGTGTGATATTTCGGCATTTGAGTTCTTCTGTGTTTCCACAACAATCCACATGGGTGCTGCCCATGTTCCATAAATACCCGTATTATGCCCCTTTCCCTTCTCATGGCATTCTGTTATTTTCAGAGCAGTCTTTGATACGTCTTCACATTCACTGAACACACATCACAGGCCACAGGTTTGGTGGCTGAAACTCGGTCTATTCTGCCCTGGCAGTTTGTCCAGAGACTTTCTAATGAGGAGACAAAGATAAAGAATCGCCCATAGAAATGTATGGGGATAGATGTATGGGGAAAGATGTATGGGGATAGTTGTGTGGGGAAAGATGTATGGGGAATGATGTATGGGGATAGATGTATGGGGATAGATGTATGGGGATAGTTGTATGGGGATAGATGTATGGGGAAAGATGTATGGGGATAGTTTTATGGGGATAGATGTATGGGGATAGTCGTCTACACATATTCCGCCACTTCCTCTGCCAAAAGTTGACGTGATCAATGTCATACATCGTGCCAATCGTGTGTTGTGATCTCGCAGCTGGCGTGAGGTTGGTGTCGCAATGCCTTGTGCACGCACAGTTCTGCCCGAAATAGATGCCCGATTAGTTCCCAGAATGCATTGCAATATGGCCACCAAGTGGAGGGACTTGCCTAAAAAGACTTTGGTTTGTCTAGAACTTGAGGAGGAGAAACTGTGAGGAGTGGTGCATTATGCTAGTTATTTTCTGTGCTAGCAAAGCAGCAGAGTAAACTTGTTATGCATCTTGGAAGAGGAAATGTAATTTGTGGGCCTTGAATTGAATGCTCAGCCAGCAGTAAACAAATGTCATCCATGATGTAAATGCACAAAAAAAATGACAAAGACAAAAAAGTTGTTTCTGTTCATATATCATAGTCTTATTAGGCCAAGGCAGAAAAAGAAATTTCCTTCTTTTTTTGCAGCTGTGGATTGCAGAAAGAGATTGCATTCAGACTGGTCCAGGTGTTCAGATTCATCAGCATAAGCATAGACCCCCCCCCCCCATCCTCCCCTTTAAGCTTCCAGTCACTGCTGCTCTTGTGTTTAATGCATCAGGTTCCTTCCTCCTCATAGGACCAGTGTTGGGAAGGTTACTTTAGAAATGTAATGTGTTACAGTTACAAGTTACTCTGTTTAAAATGTAATAGTAGTGTAACTATTTGAATTACTTTTTCTGAGTAACGTAACTAATTACTTTTGATTACTTTTTGATTACTTTTCCGATTTTTGAATGATATTTATAGTCCCCAAATCCATGCGAAGATTTCGGCCTGGGTCTACAGGCTGCCGAGCAGTTCTGTACAAGCGCACAAGGCAGCAAGGGCATTCAATACATAAATTAGCATCATATTTTTTGTGAGGATAATATAATGATAATCATAACACGTTTACAGGCAGGCATGTAGGCCTACGCTGATGGCGCTGTAGACGTGATAGAGCCTATCAGAAGGTCCCGTATCAAGCTATGGCTGTGGAGGGAAACAGTTATTTTTACATACAATATTATTTGCAAAGTTTTGCTGACAATATTGAGATGTAATTCAAATTGTAATTTTGAAAAATGTCAAAAGTACCTGTAATTGAATTACATTTTTTTCTACAGTAACTGTAATATATTACTGTTACATTTATTTTGTAATTAAATTACGTAACTCGATTACATGTAATGCGTTACTCCCCAACACTGCATAGGACATGGACCCCAGGAAGACTAGCTCATCCCACTTTGGTGATCGCTAATGGGGATCCTTTTAGCATTAAACAATGAACTGATATCCTTTATCATCATATATCTATCTACTCATAGTCATCACAGTAGCCTCACGTTATGCAAATGCATTATTCAAGCATCCACTCTCTCCAGAAGATATTATTGCCATAATCAGAAGATGATGTTGCTTACATTCTGATCTTGTCTGTCACATTCAGTTCAAACAAATTGTTTGCCAATACTATTGCTCAGCTTCAACAATACTTTTCACTATCTTCAGCTTGGCTCTGCCTACTTAGAGCTTTGAACCAAACCTTTGCCTCTCTCTCTCTGAAACATCGATTTTATGTGTGCATGTGCTGTTGTTTCCACCAAAATGTTTGCTTTGGCCTATAAATATCCAGTTGAAGCAGAGGTTCTGTGTTGTATGTGTATGATTGACATCCACAAACACAGTTTTATTTATCACTTACAACTTAAAGTATTACATATGAACGCATTTGTCAAATCATATGTTCCGGTGTAATTTTACCCTATTTGGTATACATATACTGTACGTACTTCATGCGTAGGTTGACACTCTTGCCATCTGACAGATTGTTCAATGTGCTTTAATGCAAAGACAGTCAAACACCAGATTATAACACTTCTCGGTTCTCACACCACAGTTGTGTACATGTTGCAAACCTGTGTGTGCAGCCCTTTGAAATCCTGTGAAAAGCTGAGATTAAGAGACTCTGAAAAGAGCTCTCTGCTCACAATATTTGCAGGACATGTAAGCACAATACATGTTTTGGCAGCAAGCCTCCAGAGTTTGCACAAGGCGTGCAGGATTCGCAAGTCACAGCCCAAACCAAATCCATCAATTCTCGTTTGATTTTTTTTGTTTGGTTTTTCGCTTATATGTCTGCAGGACTGATCCTGTCTGAAGCGATGAAGTGTCATTTTCATGGGCTGTGTTCTCACTGTGGCACAGCACAGTGGAGCTTAGCAAAGCCAGAGGGGAAATGAGCCATAGCGCCCTGTCCTCTGGTGGAGCAAGGTGACTTTCTCCAGCCGCTCACAACTTTATTATCCATGCACACACTGTATGGATAAGATGGCTCATATTGTCTCTGATACGGTTTGATTTCAAATGAAGGAGCCGCCTCTTTCTGCTGCAGGAACACCACCACTTTTCCAGTGCACACACCGTTGATCCTGGCAGTGGGATGGGAGGAGGATTTAGCTGAATCTGAAGAAAAGTATTATATTGAAGGACTTCACCTTAAAGCCACTTAGTTATCATGTCCTCTCCCTGAAAGTGGTGAAAATGATGGCATTTTGTATATCATTGTTCTATTATGCCAATGAGCTATGAGCTGCACATGTCCATCCAGGACACAGGGCATCAGAGGAAAGGTTACACACGTACCCACAGATTTATGACCTCTTGGAGAGCTGCTAGTTTGTCACTTGGGTCACGTGGGTGGGCTTAATTGGAAGATGTGAGGTCACACGATCAGGAGATGTTGCTGCTATAGAATACCAGCTCTCGGCTGGGTCCAGACTGCCTCGTCCAGTCCCAAGCTTAGCATTGACTTTGCTGCTTCTTAACATGTGAGTGGATGTCATGGTGTTCAGTGGATGTCATGGTGTTCAGTGGATGTCATGGTTGTCATGGTGTTCAGTGGATGTCATGGTGTTCAATGGATGTCATGGTGTTCAGTGGATGTCATGGTGTTCAGTGGATGTCATGGTTGTCATGGTGTTCAGTGGATGTCATGGTGTTCAGTGGATGTCATGGTGTTCAGTGGCTGTCGTGGTGCACGTGTTGCATGTTTGGCTGCTGTTGGCGCTGCATGTTTGGTTTTCTGTGGAGCATATGTGTGAAAATCAGAATCCGCACTGAAGTGGTTGTTGAGATCCCAAAGCCTCTACCTCATATCCCTGTTTACCCCGATATCCCTTCTCTAACTCCTTAGAGGTTTTTTTTTTCATCTCATCTTGAAGAAGTTCCTTCCTGTAGTTGAACATTGACACCCTGCTCCCCATCCATATGTCTCTCCTACCCAGAATTCCCTGTAATTCCTCACGAGATGGCCCGAGGGCATCAGGGACTGGGCACTGCCATCGGAATGGTGGCCCTGGGCGGCTCTCTGCTGGTGGTGGCCCTCACTCTCCTCGGCGTTTTGTTCCATCGACGACAGCGCACCTTCAAGGGCGATTACAGCACCAAGAAGCACGTGTTAGGGAGCAGCTACCGAAAGGGCGGCAGCTTGCAACCCTATCCCCCGATTCCTCAGGTCCTCATTTGTCCAGATGACTTTGACGACGACAAAAAGGCCGAGATGTACGGAAGCCCTATAAGTCTCACCGAAAACATCCACCATTGCCAAGACAACACCGAACAAATGAACCGATCGTTCAGTGTAGAGAGCGAGGTGGAGGCTTGCGGGTACGGCGAACAGTGTTTTGCCTTTTATGATGAAACTGAACTGGAAATGTCTGTTGACATGGTGCCGCAAACGGATGGCTCTGTCATCTCAAAAGAGGAGTGGTACGTCTGAAATAAGCGAGTGATTCCCTAGGCCGTAATCTCATCAACTCACAGTCACTGCTCCTCATGCGCCTACCTCCTCCTCCTCCTCCTTCAATGACTAATACATACACTCACAATGGCAATTAATGCAACATGAACCAAATTAAATGACTGAAAATAAATATTATTGCTTTTTTTTTTGTTCGATTGTTTTTTTTAATTATTTTTTTATCATATATTGATTTCCACTTCAACTGCCTTCATTAATTCCAGTCATTTGAAGTGTTGCATATTTTAAGCCTAGGGTAATCATGAATTTTGCACAAAGTTAATGTCTCAGCAAATTTATGTGCTCCTTTGCTACTTTTGAAGCCTCTAACTAAGAAACTGAACACCAACAAGCCCCGACTGTGGCCTCTTTACATGCAACAAGTGTTCAGCTAATTTCTAATCAAATCCGTTTTTAAGTTTATATTGATGTGATAGTACAGTTATGGAGTCAGACATATGTAGTCTGCCTTAAATCTGTGAAATGTCTTCAGGGTGATGTACTGCTTTCAGTACTGGTTGCACTGCTATTTCGTGATGTTATGATTCATGTTGTATTTTCGCATTAATTATACAGTGCATAACTGTAAATAATAATGTAAAATTGTGTCCTCCCAAGCACACTCACTGTTTAAGTTTTTCATTAGAATGTGAAAGGTTCTGTAATGAATTTTGCATTTAGTTATATCAGCCCTCTTCCGTAACGCGTTTGTGGACATTTTCAAGATTATTCACAAAATAAGTTGTGTTGATAAGAGTTTGTTGTAATGGCAGGTAATTTCTAGGAATTTGCTGACAACTTTGACAATCAAAACTTTTTACAAAGTACTTCATACCCAAGATGTTTACATAATTAACTGGACAACGATATGGACACAAATGGACAAGGGTGCATGTTTTTTTCTGTTCACGTCATAGTAGATTGTTGCAGTTGATCAACATCAGTCCCCCGTCAGTTCACCAGATGATTCAGTGAAGAAAAACAAAACAGATTTATGAGTTAGAATGTGTGGTAATCCAATTCGCATTCCATAAATGATTCACTGTTCACAAAATGCCAGCATGAAATGCAATGGACTATATCATTTTTACAAATGTTTATATGTGGTAATATTGTAAATGAAAGTTAATGCACTACAAACTAAATCTTACTCCTGGATAACAGAAAGTAGGTGTAATGTTGTACAGAGTACAGAACAGGGTTACGTATACTGTATGATGTTATCTGTCATTGATTTTACACACTCTGTGCTGCAGCTCTCGAGTCCACATGTTTCAAGTGTCTCTGGCTCTGACAGTCATTTTGCAGTTATCTTATCACTTGAATATCTAATCCATTAATATGAGTCTCTTGAATGATACATAATCTCATTCACGCCTCCTACGACATACCAGTTTTCCTTTTCATATAGGGCTTCTGCCATAAGAGCCTGGGGCTTAAGCATTTGCCACAATGTAATATATTTTATGAAGACATCCAGAGATCAGTAATATGTATGGAACTTGACTGTGAATTAGCATGTGTTTGCCAGCAGAACTATTTAACATGGTTATGTGCACATTTTTTTTTTCCCCAGACGAACTGCACTGTCAATGCAAATAAAACTTGTCATGGAAAGTCACTATTTTTTTCAATGTTACTCACATAGAGACATTATCTCAGATACACAGAAGAGGTGTTTCATTCCTTGCTGTAGGGGTATCCCAGCAGCAGTGGCTACTCAGCGACTCAGACATCACACAACATGCAGGACACAGCAACAATGCGCAGTTGGCTGGCGGCAGTCGTAAACGCTCCGCATGTCGTACCCAGGATCCGTAAAGGCCCTCCTGCACTGCACTGTACTACACGTCACGCGCTGCCAACATGAATGCCCAACCAAAAAGCCAAGGCATCAAAACCACATTAGCAACAAAGCAATCTTTGTGTGCAAAAAAATATCACCAACAGAGATTTCACTGGGGTTACCAAGCAGGCAACCTCATTCATCTGTGTGTCTGCGTTGAATTAGGCCCAAGACACCTCCAGAAGGCTCAGCAGTAGAGCCAGAAGTGTCCCAAGCTCACTCCCCTCTCCATACTCATTATGTGCTCTCTACCAACAAGTTCCAACCAATTCTCCAGTCATTCATCTTTATTGCTGTGACCATTTATTATCAGACCAGACAGGTCACATCTCAATCTTTTCATTATAGTCACGCATTTGGATCTTAGACACTAGTGCAGAATATATTAGATCATTTGTGTAAATGCTTCACAAGCTGCAAAGATGCTGTACTACTGTATTGTAGTTGCAACTTTTCTCCCATATAATGAAAGATGCTGTCCTCCACACATCCATGTGCCTGTTCGCAAGAGTAACAGTGGCACTGTGGCAACACCACTATGGCAGAGTTGTGAAGTCCTTAAGCTCTGTTACAAATAATCAGCCAAAGAGGGCAAAGGCATTCTCAGGCATGAAGAAATGTCTCAGTAACACTTCCAGTAAAGATATTTTGTCACAAAAAAGCCCCCCTGTATGGCTGTGCATTCACTTATGTAATCCTGTAATTAAGGGCTGTAATGTAATGTAACTGCCAAGTAAGTAGGTCTTGCCACACATAATCCTGGGCATAAACACATCCTGCGACTTCCACTCACATCCACACACTACACATGTTGTTACAAGAGGCCCCATTGCACAACTGATAATGTAGGTCCAATCTCTCCCCTCTGCCCACTGCTTTCTGTTCGGGGTCAGTGAGTTGGCCTTTGGGGAAGTGGCCGCTGAGCCTCTTTCATACTTTTCTGCTGTGATTGCAAACGTCCAAAACACACTTGTAAAGTGATTCTCAGAAAAGCCAGCCCTAAATGAAAGATGTCAAAGCAGATTTTAGCCAGACGTGCTTTGTAAAGGGAGCCCGGTATTTAGGCCTACTCTGAAATAGACCATTGTCTTTATTTGGCTGCAGTCATTTTTTGCTCTCAACAGTTGCCTTTCAAAAAAAAAAAAAAACAATAACATTTCTACCCCAACAGATTAAGGGGGATTTCTTTAGTCGTTGGCACTGCCATCACTGTTTTACATTATGTACACAATGACCTCAGGCAAGGATTACATAAATGCCATTTCCAAGGGGTGATATGGCAGAAAGTTACAAGAAATACTTGTGGTTTGAATTATCCCTGTCAAAAGTGATAATGGATATACAGAGTATCTGCACAAAATAGGTGCAATAATAGCCCTTTGTATATTATGCAATCATATACAGTTGTGATCTTGTGTCCTCAAGTGCCTGGATGTGTGTGTGTGTGTGTGTGTGTGTGTGTGTGTGTGTGTGTGTGTGTGTGTGTGTGTGTGTGTGTGTGTGTGTGTGTGTGTATAATGTTTATGTGTATGTGTGTCCGTGTCTGTGCGTACGTACATATTTGAGTGAGGGAACACAATTCCGATGCAGAAGACTAAACACTTTTGATCGACCCCAACTCCCAACAACACAGCCTGTGACTAAACTATGGTGGCACATCACATCCCCACACAGCTCTTGGAATACAGTGCATGTGTGAGCGCAGGAGCCCCATGCGAGCTGACCCCTCTTCTGTCTCCCCCGCACAGAGAACCCGCTCCCCCTCAGCGCCTCTGAGAGGATGATGAGCGTCCTCGGCTGGGTGGTGGCTCTAGGCATCATCCTCGCCGTGGTCTTGGCCATCGTCATGGCCAACCGGCAGCAGAAACGCCGCTCCAACACCGACAGCAACCAGTAAGTTATGCGGAAACAATGGCTAAGAGGTGGTGGGGTTTTTTAGCCGTGCGTTTATAATGTTCTCTCCTTCCTCTATACAATTTCTCATCTTCCTATACAAATCTCTTCGTTCAGTGTATTATACTCTTCCTACAATGTGACTATTAGAGTCCCTATTCTTGCACTGACAATGCCCACATGCGTTGATATAGGATACAGGTTATTTCTTCAAGTAAACGTATGTGAGCTACAGTACATACAGTAAGTCATTGACACAAAAATAGTGTTATCGAGTTACCTCATACATTGTGTTGGCATAGTGTCACCTGAAGTTTTGGAGAGTCTAGAAACACACTTTTATGCTTGGTCTCAAACTCATTTGTCAGGAAAAGGTCCGTTAAAATTGTTCACAAGAATAAATGTGAAGACATTTGGGATCACAGTTGTGACCCAGCACACTTCATCTAGTTCATGTTTTGTTGGACTCATATTATGATGCTAAAAGCGTTCAGATGTGAAGAGAGGCGACCCCCACAGCTCTTTAGATATACTGTCTTTGTTGTCAACAGGAACAGCTCATCGCCTGCTCACAAGAAGGCCTCAAAAAAGAGAGGAAATGATGACTTCCAGGTATGTTACCACGCACTCACCCCCATCTCATTTCAGTAGGCCTGCTGTCAAGTGAATGGGCATTCTGCACTAATGCACCAGTGCCCAGTGGCTCACTCACTGCTCAAAAGGACTACTCATGCCTCAGTAATACATCATATACACAGGCCTTACCCCATGGCGCTAACATGCCATGACCCAACACTGCCCCCTAATGGTGATGTGGTCCTCAATGACTAAGATGGAAATATTTCAGTGCTAGATTTTCATACTTCAGCCTGCAAATTGTAAGCCCCTTGTCATGTCAAATCAGTCTGAAAGTTTATTGGAAACCAACATGCATTAAATAACATCCAACATGTATGTGTTTTTGAGATAAAAAAAAATCTGCAATTAATTAGTCAGTTATCCTCTGTACAGTGAATACCTCTGTAGTTTCAATACAGAGATAAGTTAATGATACAAAAGTATATCCCTCATATTAAATACTTGAATACGGTTATTTCTTTTCTTGTGCAGAGTTCTGGAAAATTCTTTGACGATCTTCCAAACACGGCTGACTACGTGAGCTATCGTTTGGCATGTCACAAAGAGGACTTTCTGGAGCAGCATTCTCCCCCCATCCACCCACCCCTCTCCTTCCTACCCCAGAACCCCTGTGCCCAGCACGCCAACGAGAGCTCCGTCTTTAAATACCCCACCCCAGGCAATATCCCTCCCTACACCTTCCCTAAGGAGCAGTATGTGTAACAGGGAGGCTACACCGGGCGCGTAACTGAAGCGTTCCGTTCGCGATGCGTAAAAAAAAAAAAAAAAAAAAAAAAAACATTTTTAGAGGAATAGGCTATTTTTTACGCACCGCGATCACGTCTGGTGTAGCTACTTCCCTTAATTATAGTGGAAGGTAATTGTTGCAACAGCCGCAACGCGAACGGAACGCTTCAGTTACGCGCTTGGTGTAGCTCCCCTGTAAGTGTACAAGTATCCCTTCCTTTCACTCTCTTTCTTTTCATCTGCTCTTTGCATCTCTCTCTTTTTCTCTTTTTCTCTTTTTCTCTTTCTTCCCCATATATATATATATATATATATATATATATATACAGACAGACAGACAGACAGACAGACATAAACAGACAAGCACATGCTTGTTGTATTTCTATTTCATTTTTGATATTTTACTACCTGTTTTGTTTTTCATACTTTTCTACATGTTGTTCATATTGGGCATTTAACAGAGATAAGCTGTCGTTTATTTTTGGTCATTTTAATTTTTTAAAAAACCCAAGAAATGTTGTGGTGATTTTGACTTCTTGTGATATTTTAATTGTGATCCATTATATATATGGAATTCCTATGTGCAAGTAGGCTAGCTGAAGCTTTTTCTAAGACATCTTGAGGGTGAAAGTACAAGTTGTTTTGTGTCATGGCCTACTGGTATTGAAAGTATGCACACATGCTTTCTCAGTCATGCTTATTTGAGTACTCTATCCATTAGAGCAGGAAATGTGTGAACACTTTTTCTATTCTTAAGCAGAAACTCTTTTACACAATATGATAGCAAATGTACTTTTGTGTTTTTTCAAATATATAATATTTATGGCATAATTTGCAGAATTCCTCCAACCTACAGTACACTTTAACCGGAGCATTCAGAGTAAAGTAGAGGAACATAGTGAAGGCCATAATTCCATCATATGAGGATGTCTCTTGTCAATATTACTTATACCTTATTTAGATAATATACTATTTATATTTTTATGTGTATATCAAAGAATGTACAGAAATTGTACCCATATAATCTGTAGTGTTGTTATAGTATTGTTTTTGTTTGTTTTTGTTTGGGGGTGGGGTTTTTTTACCATTAGATGTGAAAAGATGAGTAAGGCTGAGAGAAATCAGTACTTATTAATAGTGTGACTTTAATAGTTGAATAGTGGGAGGTGACATAAGCAGATATATATGTCAGAACTGTGCCAATATTTCAGGCCTGGCACCATTAAGCTGGCATGAGAATTGCAGACCATGAAAGAGGTGTCCAGTAATCATCGATCAATGCATTTAGTCCTCTGGTGGAAGTGTGTGTTAGCTAGTGATTAACCAACGGTAGGATTGTAAAAGGGAATAAAGACATGAATACATATACTGTACATATGCACTCCGTGAACCCAGCAAAGGCAATATTATCCATCATTATGTTGAAAAATTCATTCACTGGGTATTTCTTGTTTTCTGCTTTCCACATGAAACACTATTGGAGGTTTTAAAATATTTTTTGCAGTTTTTCTAAGAGAGTGTAAGGATTGTGTGAACCTACAAATTACTTTAATTGATAAAAAATAAATAAATTAAATAATAATAATAATTTTGTCCTCTGGCCAAGGATGCAAAATGAATAACTAATTCATGTCTTGAGGGGAATATTGTGGAAAAAACGTGTTCTTTTCAGTGCTGCAGGACATATTTTTTTAAAAAGAGTGTATATTAATTTATTATCTGTATTATGCCCTGAGCATTTTTTGATGAGCGTTTTGGATAAGAGCTTAAGACATCATTTTAAAAACCTACTTCTTTCAGAATCGACATCTAAGGAAATGAGAAAAAGTTATATTCATGGTGTACTACTTGAAATTGTTATGCATTTTTATAAATAAATATTTTTCTCAGCTTTTTGTCATTTGCCTTGAGGAAACCTTTATTTTATTTTTTTTGTGGATGAACG